>NC_053026.1:591641902-591841017 GCF_003073215.2 Triticum urartu
CGCCAGCTCGATCTTGGTCCAGCAAACGCATGGTACCGTGAGTACCATGACGCTGCCGGTCCCGCGCCTCCTGAGATGGGCGCGGTGCATGTACGGACGCCGAGGTCTTGGAGTGCGCCCGGTCGTTGTGGGAGCCGGCTACGCCGCCGATGGGCAGCGCAGCCTTGTCCTTGGACCTGGCAGCACCATGAGCTCCCTCGTCGACGCCCGTTCTTCCGCCGGCGTCTGCCCCATCAGCCGTTTGCTCCGGCGGTGGTGGGTTCGGCGCGGACGGAGCAGCCGCCTCCGAAGCCTTCTTCTTCGGCGGCATGTCGATGAAGATGATGAAGATCTAGCTCGTGTGAACGCCGGATCTGGTTCACACAACCTCGACGCCCCTACCTGGCGCGCCAAAGATGCCGGGGTACTGACCCACGGGCACCTATGGGACCGGCGGACCGAGTCCCTTTCGGTTCGGCGGGGGCGACGGTCGCACGAAGAGCAGATCGAGGCGGAGCACACGAGCGGTTTACCCAGGTTCGGGCCGCACGGATGCGTAAAACCCTACTCCTGCTTTGTGGTTTGTATTGAATTCTTGCTCGGGAGCGCTGAGTGCTACAGTACACTCCCGCAGCTAACGAGACCGAGCCTGAGAGTTCTTCCTCCTTTTTCTGGAACCTCCCCTACGTTGCGCATGGGCCTCCTTTTATATGCTCAAGGGGTCACCGACAGGTGGCAACGTAGACAGGGGTAAAAATGGAAAGATGTTGCGGTTGGTACAGCTACCTGCTATAGTGTATCATACCTAACCCTGACGGCAGGGGACAAGGGCATTAAATGCCCATCTGCGTCGCCTAAATAGTGCAAAAGGGACCGTCAGAGACGCCACCGCTCGCCACGATGGCAATCTTGTCAGCGCCGCTTGCCACCGCGCACCGCTGGCTGCACAGCCTCCCGCCACGTACGCCTGGAAGGGTCCCAGAGCAACACGTTGGTGGATGTGCTGGAGCGCGGACACAGAGTGGTGGCTTGCCGCGGCAAGCGCCTTGCCGCGGTCGTTGTCTTGTCGCGTTCGGGAGCTTGTCGCTCACCGGGCCTTGCCGGGACGTGTGGCGCGTCGCAGAAAGTTCCTTGAGATGCCTTGGTTGGCCTTCCCGGCAAGCTCCTCTTGTCAGGGTCTTGTCTCCTTGGCTTTGATATGCCTTGGTTGGCCTTCCCGGCAAGCTCCTCTTGCCGGGGTCTTGTCTCCTTGAATGGCTCCAGGGGAACCACGGAGGACCTTGGCGGTCACCCGGCAAGCCTTGCCGCGGGATGCTGCGACTGCCCGTGCACAAGTTCGGGATACTTGGGTACCCCTACTCTAGTACACTGACACAAGCTTACTCATAACAGTAGGTGAATCAAGTGCAGAGCTAGATCGCAGTTCCTTACCTCCCCTTGTAGTTGAGGGATAAATTGTTGTCTTAGCGTCTTTAAAATTCTTCATAGTGTCCAGCAGATATAAATCCCAAGTGACTCAAGGAATAGAGCTATGCTCCCCGGCAACGGCGCCAGAAATTAGTCTTGATAACCCACAAGTATAGGGGATCGCAACAGCTTTCGAGGGTAGAGTATTAAACCCAAATTTATTGATTCGACACAAGGGGAGCCAAAGAATATTCTCAAGTATTAGCAGCTGAGTTGTCAATTCAACCACACCTAGAAATTTAGTATCTATAGTAGAGTGTTTAGTAGCAAAGTAATACGATAGTGGTGGTAACGGTCACAAAAGAGTAATGAAATCAAAGTAATATTTTTGGTATTATGTAGTGATTGTAACGATAGCAACGGGAAAGTAAATAAGCGTAAACCAGTATATGGAAAGCTCGTAGGCATCGGATCAATGATGGATAATTATGCCAGATGCGGTTCATCATGTAATAGTCATAACATAGGGTGACACAGAACTAGCTCCAATTCGTCAATGTAATGTAGGCTTGTATTACGAATGTAGTCATACGTGCTTATGGAAAAGAACTTGCATGACATCTTTTGTCCTACCTCCCGTGGCAGCAGGGTCCCAATGGAAACTAAGGGATATTAAGGCCTCCTTTTAATAGAGAACCGGAACAAAGCATTAGCACATAGTGAATACATGAACTCCTCAAACTACGGTCATCACCGGTAAGTATCCCGATTATTGTCACTTCGGGGTTAACGGATCATAACACATAATAGGTGACTATGGACTTGCAAGATAGGATCAAGAACTCTCATATATTAATGAAAAAATAATAGGTTCAGATCTGAAATCATGGCACTCGGGCCCTAGTGACAAGCATTAAGCATAGCAAAGTCATAGCAACATCAATCTCAGAACATAGTGGATACTAGGGATCAAACGCTAATAAAACTAACTCGATTACATGATAAATCTCATCCAAACGACCACCGTCCAGCAAGCCTACGATGGAATTACTCACGCACGGCGGTGAGCATCGTGAAATTGGTGATGGAGGATGGTTGATGATGACGACGGCGATGGATTCCCCTCTCCGGAGCCCCGAACGGACTCCAGATCAGCCCTCCCGAGAGGTTTTAGGGCGTGGCGGCGGCTCCGTATCGTAAAACGCGATGATTTCTTCTCTCCTATTTTTTTCTCCCCGAAAGCAGATATATAGAGTTGGAGTTGGAGTCGGGAGGTCTCCAGGGGACCACGAGGTAGGGGGGCACGCCCTAGGGGGGGGCGCCCCCCACCCTCGTGGAAAGGGTGTGGGCCCGTTGTTCTTCATCTTTGGTGAGGCTTTTTTATTATTTATTGTAACATATTCCGTGGAGTTTCAGGTCATTCCGAGAACTTTTGTTTTCTGCACATAAAACAACATCATGGCAATTCTGCTGAAAACAGCGTCAGTCCGGGTTAGTTCCATTCAAATCATACAAGTTAGAGTCCAAAACAAGGGCAAAAGTGTTTGGAAAAGTAGATACGACGGAGACGTATCAGACCCTCCCACCAGACTGCTCCACGACGGCTGCCTACAGCGGCGACGAGTGGCTACCCAGGGTCAAGCCCGTGGCAAAGTCATAATTATCCGGACACCATAGTAATTCATGGTATGTTTTACTGCACTACTTCTCCTCATGCTGAACATGATTATGCAGTCCGTCTCGAGCTCATCTCGACGTATCTTCGTCGAGCGGTTCGTTGGACTCGTCGGATATGAACAACGGTTCTCTTCCGACCGCCTGCACCCCTTGCCCTGCGGACAACATCGAGGTGTTGTCTCAACAGGCAGAAAGCCAAGGGGAGGCAGTCCTGGGGGCGCCTCGAGGCGACCTTCCGGACCCTGGGCGCAATGGAAGTCGGACTCCCATGGGCTCCAGGTTCGGCCCCCAGCCGAACACTTCACCGGAATCTTCGGTGGTTCCGGACTCCGGCGGGCGACCCCCCATTAAGGGGGCAAGCCGCCCGTGCCGGTGTCCTCTGTCTATCCAGAGGCACCGGACAACTTGCTGGAAGCGCTTCGCGGCGCTTCCATCGACGAAGAGCACCGTACTATCATGAGTGCGGTGATCGAGAAAGTTCAGTCTGCCAAAAACGGACTGACTGAAGCTTGCGCCGGCCTCCTAACAGGCTTTGAGGTAAGAAATCAAAATATAAGAAAATATTACCACATAGATAGTAGCCCCTGATGCTCTATTCGGCGTTCGAGTAGAAAGGCCGAATAGAGGAGGATCAAATGATGACTCAGGAGTCTAATCAGAATATATCTATGTGTATGTGCAGGCTTCACTGCTGGCCGCTGCCGCACATACTGCGGAGGTCTCTACGCTGAAGCAGGACCTGGAGCGGTCCGAGAACGAGCTTGGCCTTACCAAGAGGCAGCTCGAGGAGAGCAAAGGTAAGCAATACCTTGTCTATATAAAATAAAATAAGTTCGGGTGTAAAGTAATAGGATCATCATGAATTTTCCAGGGGCCACGACCGAAGTGGCGACCCTGAAGAAGGCGCTGTCCGAGGCCGAAGACAAAGCGGGCAAGGAGCACATTGAGCGGGAGAAACAAGAAGCCCGAGTGGGCGAGGTGCAGCAAGAGCTCGAGGCTCTCGCCAAGAAACACGAGTCCTTGGAGCTTGACTCTAAGGCGCAAGAGTCCGAGATTGAGAAGGCGCTCGAAAGCGCCCGGAGCGCCAAGGCTGAAGCCCACAAGGCCCTCCAGGAGATTGATGCGGTGAAGAAGATAGCAGCGGGTAAGGCATTCATTATGCAAAGCAAGCATGTGAAGGAAACTTTCCTTTTTCTTACCTGAGTTCGGAGCTCTCCAGGAGCGTTTGCAGATCTTCCCCGCAGTGTACTGGATGCCGCAGAGTTTTACCGAGCTGAGGAGGGGATCTCGACGGAGAAGTTGTTCTGGTCTCAGTATACTGGGACCGAACACCCCGTGCCCTTGAGCGACCAGTTGAAGCACTTGGTCGAGCTTCACAAGGCGGACGAACAAGCCATGAGGGCCTTATAGTTCGGATGTGGCCTGGCGAGCCCCTACCCAGCAGCTACTTCGATCTTGTGAGGCGGCTCGTCGACGCCTGCCCACGGCTTGAAGTCATAAAGCGGTCCGTCTGCATCGAGGGTGCACGCTTGGCTTTTGCCCGGGCGAAGGTGCACTGGGCGAAGCTAGACGCCGTGAAGCTGGTGAAGGAGGGGTCGCCAGAGGGCAAGGAGCATCGCTGCCCCGAGATGTATTATGAGAGTGTCCTGAAGGGTTCCCGCCTTGTGGTGGATGAATGTGCCAGGGATGTAATTTTTGAATGAACATGCTCATGTGATCCTGTAATGTGAAACAAGTTCATCTACGCTGTGAAATGCTTTTTTAATTTGAAATATAACCTTTTGTGCGGCCATTCATAAAATCTGAGAGTTGGCCAGTCGTCGGCTTCTGCCCCCATGTAACTAGTAGTGGGGTGTTCGGGATAAACCTGAGCACTCTTTACCCCAATTTGGGTCCTTCAAGGGAGGTGTTCAGCGCAACGAACCATGCAATCGGACCATAAGGCTTTATCACTCTCACTTAGCCATAGAAGTCTACAATTTTGGCGAAGCCCCTAGTATTCGGAAGGTCGAATTTGGGGCGCTATACTCACCTAAGCCGGACAAGGCTGACTCCTCGCCCGAAGCAAAAAAAGTCTTTAAGGACTTGAGACCTCTCGAACAGCGACCAGTCTCTCGCCTTATCATGACAGTCAGTTTTTGGCTTTCTCTTCTGAGGTGCTCATCCGGAAGAACCGGGACACAATCACAGTAGTTCTCCCACCGCTACCTTAGACGATATAGCGGAACGTAAGGTACCAAAGCATGGGAGCCGGGCAAACCAAACTATTGACCCAAGACATGATTCAGAGCTGATGCATATAATGCTATAAGTTCGGGGTGCCGCACTGTCGAAAGTGTTCGGACTTCTCGCGCCGTATTATGGGGTAAACGAAAGCCCCTCGCATACTGACCGTGCCCGAATTTATGGGTGCGGATTGTCGTAAATGGACAAAAAGGAAAAAAGAAGGAATAATGCAATAATAGACTAATGCTATGCATTGTTATTTAAATAATACGTCGAAGCGTACTGGTACAGGTAGTGCAATAAGCAGAAAGTAGGACTATTCGAAATATCCTATCCAAGGGCAAGCTGCGTATGGATAGTACAAAGCGGGTATTATTATTAGGGACCACCTGGGGGTTCCCGTGTACATCCTAGCTTCTTGCCGCCTTGGTTGTTCCTTCCCGTAATGTGTCCGACAATCGTACTGCCGGAAAGGGCTTCTAGAGAGTTAGGCCCTGTAAGAGAAAATAAATGATAAAGGTATACAACCCCTAGGGCGGTTAAGCCGCATTGCGGAACATGCCCTGATTGTGCCCCCGCCTATGTCCATGGTATTTTTAGTGCGTAATTATGTACGCGCGGCACGAATTTCATCGCTTGACTGGGACTGGGACGGGGGCCGAATTGCTAGACGAGCTCTGAATGTGCCAGGCGATCATGTTGCAGTTTACTCCGCACACGCTTGAAGGTGTTCGGGGGCTGTATCTCCGAATTAGTGGTTTGCCTTGAACGGGGGCTTTGTGCTTCTGCTGCGAGGGCCGCAGTGTGCTCTTCCGTGCGGAGCGAGCGTTCTGTGTTTCCATTCACTGTTATGACCCTCCTAGGTCCTGGCATCTTGATCTTGAGGTATGCGTAATGTGGTACTGCATTGAATTTTGCAAATGCAGTTCGTCCGAGCAGTGCATGATAGCCACTGTGAAACGGGACGATGTCGAAGATTAACTCCTCGCTTCGAAAGTTGTCCGGTGATCCGAAGACCACTTCCAGTGTGATTGAGCCCGTGCAATGGGCCTCTACACCTAGGATGACGCCCTTAAAGGTGGTTTTGGTAGGTTTGATCCTCAAGGGATCGATGCCCATTTTTCGCATTGTATCCTGATAGAGCAGGTTCAGGTTGCTGCCGCCGTCCATAAGGACTCGAGTGAGGTGAAATCCGTCGATGATGGGGTCTAGAACCAGTGCGGCGGATCCACCATGACGGATACTAGTGGGGTGGTCCCTGCGATCAAAAGTGATCGGGCAAGCAGACCATGGGTTGAACTTTGGGGCGACGGGCTCCATTGCATAGACGTCCCTTAGTGCACGCTTCCGCTCCCTCTTGGGAATGTGGGTTGCGTCACTACAAAAAAAATACACTTCCGTGATGATACGTGTTTGTCATAGTAGGTCGCGTTTTTTGTCATGCATGTACATCCATGACAAATTTATGACAGAATCAAGATAGCCATACCTGTGCTGTCGTAGAAGTATTCCATGACATTACCAAAATTATCATCACGGAAGTGTCCACTTCCATGATGATAAATCGCGCGTCACAGAAGTGCTTTCGTCAAGGGTGACCGACACGTGGCATCCATCGTAACGGAACGCCGTTAAGCTATCGGGTCGGGTTTTGGATCCGATAACCCGTTAACAGCCCCGACCAATGGGAAATTTCCACGTGTAAAATTCTTATTGGCCGGACAAAACACATGTCAGCTCATCAGTGCGTCAGATAGGCGCCTATGATACGTCGACACGTGGCACGGCCCAACAAGGCCCATTCCTGTGAAAAGGCCGGCCCGTTTGACTTCGTCAAAAGGTGGCGGGCCGGCCCATGGAAAGCCTGTTAACGACATGTTCGCATATAGCCCATTTATAGCCTGCTAACCCAAGGCCCGTTACGCCCTATCCGAATTAGGCCCAGTAGCGTCTCTGGGCCATCTAATATGATTCCAGCCCGTTTTCACTTCTGGCCCAGGTATGGCCCATGACGTTTTTCGGCCCTTGTGAGGCCCTATGTAACTCTTGGCCTATTAACGGCCCGTGGTGAAACTGGCCCGTAATGAACAGTGTATCACTTTACACCTATTAACGGCCCGTGGTGAAACTGGCCCGTAATGAATAGTGTATCACTTTATACCCATTAATGACCCGTTATTCCGTTGGGTCGTTTCCAGCCCATGTTATCTTTCGGCCTTCTCAAAGCCCATTTATTCTTGGGCTCCTTTCTAGCATTCGTTTACTTACGGCCCATTACTGTCATTTTCTACTTGTGGGCCAAATTCAGCCCGTGGTTACAGTCGGCCCGTTTGTGGTCCGTTAATACATTGGGCCGTTTTCATAGTGTCATCAAATACGGCTTATTAATGATGGCCCGTTACGGTCGGCCCATGAACGGACGATTCCAACTCTAGCCCGTTTACGACCATAATGCGGCCTGTTATTGGCCCATGTTTGGCCAATCGATCATACGGCCCTTATAAGGCCCATTGATGATATGGCCCATAGAAGGCCCATTGTTTCTACGGCCTGTAGAAGGCCCATTGTTTCTATGGCTCGTAGGAGGCCCAGTGTCACTACAGTAAATATTAGCCCATGGTTATTGTGGCCTAGTTTTAAAAAATAGGTTATTGCAGCCACTAGTTAACCACAGAAAAAGAACTGCAATGACTACAAGCAAACAAATAAACAAGACAACAAGGAAATAAATAAGCAAGCAACTAATGCTAGGCTATCACGGCTATTACACATATTACATCCACTGGGCATCAAAGTTCGCCACCAGTGCAAATATAGGGAACAAAGCAGCATATCATATACACTGGCCGTCAAAATTGGCCGCGAGTGCAAATAAACGCGGCAGCAAAACAAGAGCATAACCGAAACAACTTCAGAAGAGCTCAAGAAACGTTATCCTGGGTATCCATTATGCTGGCAATAAGCTTAGCAAGCTGATTAGCTTTGTCCTGTTTGGCGCTAAAATCCTCCAACGCTTGCTGTTGCACCAGAAAGTATGCATCTGAATGCTCTAGGGACTTCCGCAGTCCTTCCGCTTCTTGTCGCAGCACAGCTGATCGATGTCTTTCAGCTTGTAGTTGAGACTCAAGAAACCGAACTGATTCAGACTGTGAGTTTGAATAGCTTGTGCAAGCGGTAGTGGCCAGTAACTCCAACACTAAACCAAGACAGGATGTGTCACTATCCTAAACCTTATTTGCATTACTTCCTTTACCGTTACTTAATAAGGCACTCTTCCCCAATATTCTGTGAGCATTCTAAAAGAAGAAACAAGCAGACACATAACAAGTTTAGCATGTACTAGTATATGAAACTCATTTCGGTGAACCAGTTCATTAGTAAGGTGGACAGGATTAAACTACCAAGTCTTCTATTGCCAAGTACTAGTACATAATAAAAGCATCAAACAAACATATATCTATGTCCTATGGTAGCAATGGAATCTTAAATTAGAACAATTGTTCTTCAAGTTTAGGCACTTGTTCTACATGAACGGAGTATAGTAAGACGCAAGAATATAATACTTAAAATAGAAAATGAGCTCATAGACCTTACCACATTGTTGGTTCGGAACCAGTACAGAACAAGGCGTTCCCAGTCATCATCCAGTAAATGTGTCTCAGGAGAACGTAAGGGAATTTGATGAGTTTCTTTACCGGTGAAGTATGTTTTCTTCAGGTAATTCCGATACTGCCACCAAGCATTCTTGAAGATAACAGAGGTATTAGCACAGGTTACCTCATCCTGAGTTTCCAAATCGGTCCTTCTCTATAGATAAAAATGGGAAAATTTGTTGTATTATAACCATCATGGAGGTAGGATGTATGGGACGAAGCAAAGTAATTGCCATGAATAACATTACTTACACATAACTCCTGGACAAACACCTGCAACTGGCATTTTCCTTCATCTTCAGTATAATATTTCCAAGATGGGAAGATACGCACATACGATTTAACAACATCAAATGCGATAGATGCTAAACTACGACTAGCTGGTTGTGCTTCCTCCACAGGAATAGGCGTACTAACTGGTGGAGTTGGGGTTTGCCGTGATAGTACTGGCCCTTTGGGCACTGGAGCTGCCTTACTAACTGCTCTTGTTTGGGAGCTCTGTGGTGGAGATGGTGCTGTGTCAACAAGAACTGGGTTACTATCGGCTGGGGTTGGGGTTAGATTGGGTGAAGCTGGTTCTCTGTCCATCGTAGTAGGGGTACAATCTGCGAGATTTTGGGTTATGTGTGGTAGGGCTGGTTCTTGTGCATGTACAACTAGGGTGTTATCTCCACCAAGAGGTAGCACTGTTTTATTTGAAGACCATGTTTTTAGTCCGCTAGATACTGACATCACCCGCTCCAATTAAAATGGCTGATAAACAGGAAACATAGTTGAATGTACAGACATTGTATGAGAGACAGATGCAATAGATAGTGTGGAAAAAAGAGGGCATGAAATAGTTGACATGTATATTGTTTAACTAAAACAGATAGCATGACATAATTTCACATATATGATGTCTATCTAAACTGGATAGCATAGCATAACATAATTCAAAGATATGATGAATAACTAAACAAGATCGCATGACATAATTCACCTACATGTTATCTATGTAATCAGGATCGCGTCATTTAATTCACATATGTGATTTATATGCTAAACAGAGGGCATTCGATATGATGTCTGAACTAAGAACATGGTGTTGAATATTGTGTATATGATGTCTAAACTATGCAATGCAAGACACCGTATGCATAATATAAGCAGTATAACCATGCCAAGTTATAGCATACACCTCAGTGTGGGAATAGGACTGGTCATCTGTCTCTGAATCCATCTCTGAGGAGCTATCGGGACCCAACAAGAGATCTGCTTCGACAGGTAGCACTGTCTGCTCTGAAGGCCTTGTTTTCACTCCAAATTTTTCCATCTCCCACCCAAATGGCTGATTCACAGGAAGAGTAGTTTAATGTACAAACATTGTCGACAAATGGAAATGTAATGAAGAAAAGGATGGGCAAGATATCATTCAAATATATGATGCCTGGTTAAACAGGATGGCATTGCACATTTCGCATATATTATGGCTGGCTAAAAGACATGAGACTGCATAATTCCCATATATGATATAGAAACTAAACAGGTGGCATTACAGAACATGTCTAAACTAAGCAGATGACATATATGATGTCAAAAGTAGGCACTGCAAGGCAACATATGCATGATATGACTAACATCATCATGCCAAGGTAGAGCAAACACCTTGGAGGGTAAATAGGAGTGGTCAGCGGCGTCCGAATCCGCCTCAGAACAGATATCTTCCTCTGGATTACAATCTGGAGAGGGGTGGGGAGGGTTTGCCATTGAACCCACCATGGAGCGATGTTTGCATGACATTGTATTGCCACGCAAAACTCTTCTCCTTTTCTCTACATGTTCAGCATGACTGTGTACAATATCTGACATGCATACGAAAAAAATATGGTGAGATTATGTAAGGAGAGCATGTAGAAATTTAGAGTGATGGTAACAACCAGTGGATCGATGTTTTTCCGTTGAACCAAAATAGCCCTAATGGATCGACGTGAATGTATAGTAATAAGTGATGCAACAAGTGTACAACCTCTTTGCCGTAGCCGTGTCGACCTCAGCATCATTGGGTTGGTCGCTGAAGCAGTTGAGGCAGAGGTGGCTGTCGGAGGTGTGGAGGAAGATCTGAGGAATCTATAGACGGCGTCCAGGGCACTTCTCTGTTGTGATGGATCGTTCTGTCGTTGGAGCAGCTCCGGTGAGCCGTAAGACGTCAAGGCTGAAGCAGCACAAGACAGACATCGTCAATCTGAAGTGGGATTCTAATAGCATCTCCAATAGATGATGTAAAATGGATGTAAAATTAACATCACCAAAAACCACTTGACTACAACAGATGAGGTAAAAACTGTTGACTCTCAACTTAACTATCGAAACTAAAATTTACTGTGGAATCTAAATGCTACTGTCGAAACTGAATGCAATGGTAGCAGAGAGGCACTTGACATGTAGTTTAGGGAGGGCCTGTAGTTCATCTTCAACCTGCACCCCCCTGAGCCGCCAGCCACCACCGGCCGAACCGCCGGCCCCAGCGCCACCTCGCCGCCCCGAAACAACTCGCCACCATCGCCCCGGCCAGCCCTCTAGGCCCCCTGCCCCCACCCTGAACCCTAAGATAGATAGTGGGGTACCTCTCCGGCGAGCCCCCGCCCCCGCTGCGGGTGGTTCTTCCTTAACTCCAGCGAGCCCCCCCACCCCCTGAAAATCGACTAACCCAAAAGTCGATTCAGTCGACTAAGTGTGGCTTAATTAGAGCAGAGCAGCAGCACGAGCGAGGGGGAGAGCAGCAGCAGCAGCTGGGCGAGCGAGCGATCGAGCGAGAGCCGGAGCAGCAGCAGCAGATCCGGCTGGTATGGATGCCGCCGCTGAAGGGGCCTCGCACTGGGGGAGAGCTGCCGTGGAGATGTCGCCCGCGGCGCCGGCTTCAAGGTAACCGCTCCATGGGGGTGCGAGATGGAGCACCGTCGGCACCGGGAGGTCGAGTTAAGGAGAAGGTGCGATGCGATGAGTGTACAACCTCTTTGGTGGCGCCGAGTAGGCCTCGCTTTCGTCCAAGGAGTTGGTGAGGATGCTGCGGTTCTGGTGGAGCAGGTTAAGGCGGCGCTGCGGGGATGGAGCAGCCGCAATAGACGAGGCGATCATCGGAGCAGCTCCTTGGAGGTGGAGGACGGGGCAGCTGAACCGGCGGGACAGCGAGATGGACGACGGATCCTCATCTGGTGAGGTGGATGAGGGATGTCGAGCTGTTGCGGTGGACGACATCGTCGGGGAAGAGGCTCCCGCTGGGCAGCGGTGATGTGGCGAACGGAGGAGGGTGGGGTTTCGCGGCTGGAGCGGAGAGGTTATGGCGGCCTGGGATTTCGAATGGCGAAAAGGGGGCGATGGGAGGGGGTGAAGCATGACTTAGGAACGCGCTTGTCCAAAATGTAGGGTGTGTTACAAAAGTACCCCCACCGATTTGAACTAGCGGCCCTTTCGGCTCAGGGTTAGAAGGGGGATTTCGCGTGTCGGGATTTGGCAGCTGGAGGGAGTTTTCGCGTGCGTTGTAATTTCGGGATAGCAAGGCGCGGGTTGTGAAGGCGCCAGTTTTGGGAGCACGATATCTGAATTTTCGGGATATAACAAGACGTGGGTTGAATTTTAGGGACAAGCCTAACGTGTAGTAATATTGTACTTGTACGTACCAAATCAATTCACACTTCCCTCAGCGAAAAAGAAAACGAAAAAAATAAAACTATTCACACCACACAAAGAGAGAGTCTTGCCCCGTTTTACTATACAAATGCTATTCAAAGCTACTCCCTCCTTCCATCTATATACGGCCTAATGCGTTTTTCGATGCTAACTTTGACCAAATATTAGAGCAATGATATATGACATGCAACTTACACAAAGCACACCGTTAAATTTGTCTGTGAAAGGTTCTTTCAATGATATAATTTTCACATTGTGCATGTCATGTACTATTAATCTTGTCAATAGTCAAAGGCGGTCTTGAAAATCTCATTACGCCCTATATAAATGGAAGGAGGGAGTATGAATCCATGTTATGACCGATTAAATTTTTTCGCTTGCTGTATAATGCATGTAATCTACTCATACCAACATTTTAGTGCATTCCAAATGTCTATACTACCGCTGCAATTCGAACTAAATTTGAATCCGTTTCTCTATTTCAATAAGAATCTACAATCATGATTGTTGCCAACTTCAACCATCATAGTTTCCTTGCTATCCGTGAGATATAAACCAGACGGCCTATAATGTAGGATGGCAGGCACACCATCATCAACAACTCCGTTTTTTATAAGAGTAGAGATAAAATATATTAAATGTAGTATACCATGTTCATAACCACACCATGTGTATCACCGTTATATATATTCACACATCCGTCGGTTTGAAACACTATGATAAATTCTTCAAATATCCGAATTCGCTTTTTATAATGAAGTATATATGATCTCTATTCGTCTTTTACACCCACACAACCCTCTTATCTTTGTAGCTAGCGCTAACTTTCTCATGTGCATGCACACGCCCGCATCCCTCTCACCCTCCCTCAGCATTCTCTAGCTCCATCGCGCAAATTTGTCTTTTCACTTTAGGTCGTTCACCCACGGTGTGTGTAGGCCCCCCAGCTCCTTCTTTACGGCACACATAGATCGATATGCCTCTCTAGCCAGGTGTGCCTAGCACAAACGCAAGCTTCCCCTCTTCTCTTGTCACCATCCATGCCTCACTCCCACCACTCTTTTCATCGTTCTCGTACTCGCACACTCCTCCCCCTCGATATAGTATGCCTCTCGTACCACCTACTACATGCATCCCTCTCTCTCTATCCTTCTCCTCGTGCCTCATTTGCTTCTAACACACATATGCATGTATACCGATTGATCTCCCAACATATACCTTGATCGACTTTAACTACCGCCCCATCGATCGACGTACCTCACAAGTTATGTCTCTCCTTTCTCTTACAAAGGGAAATTGATCTTCCTATGTAGTTACGTCTGCTTACCACAGCCACATCGCCCCCCCCCCCTCATCATTCGTGCATGCCTCCTGACCCGTGCTACGTCTTGAGCTTGCGTTGGTTTTCCCCGAAGAGGAAGGGATGATGCAGCAGAGTAGCGTAAGTATTTCCCTCAGTTTTTGAGAACCAAGGTATCAATCCAGTAGGAGCCCACGCTCAAGTCCCTCGTACCTGCACAAAGCGATAGCTACTCGCAACCAACGCGATTAGGGGTTGTCAAGCCCTTCACGGTCACTTACGAGAGTGAGATCTGACAGATATAATATTTTTGGTATTTTTGGTATAAAGATGCAAATTAAAAAGTAAAGGCAAAGTAAAAAAGCAAAGCAAGATTAAAGTAATGGAGATTGATATGATGAGAATAGACCCGGGGGCCATAGGTTTCACTAGTGGCTTCTCTCAAGAGCATAAGTATTCTACGGTGGGTGAAAAAATTACTGTTGAGCAATTGACAGAATTGAGCATAGTTATGAGAATATCTAGGCATGATCATGTATATAGGCATCATGTCCATGACAAGTAGATCGAAACGATTCTACATCTACTACTATTACTCCACTCATCGACCGCTATCCAACATGCATCTAGAGTATTAAGTTAAAAACAGAGTAACGCCTTAAGCAAGATGACATGATGTAGAGAGATAAATTCATGAAATATCAAATAAACCCCATCTTGTTATCCTCGATGGCAACGATACAATACGTGCCTTGCTGCCCCTTCTGTCACTGGGTAAGGACACTGCAAGATCGAACCCAAAGCTAAGCACTTCTCCCATGGCAAGAATTACCAATCTAGTTGGCCAAACCAAACGGATAATTCGAAGAGACTTGCAAAGATAACCAATCATACATAAAAGAATTCAGAGAAGATTCAAATATTATTCATAGAAAGGCTTGATCATAAACCCACAATTCATCGGTCTCAACAAACACACCGCAAAACGAAGATTACATCGAATAGATCTCCACAAGAGAGGGGGAGAACTTTGTATGGAGATTCAAAGAGAGAGAAGAAGCCATCTAGCTACTAACTATGGACCCGAAGGTCTGAGGTAAACTACTCACACTTCATCGGAGAGGCTATGATGATGTAGATGCCCTCCGTGATGATGGCCCTCTTCCGGCGGAGCTCCGGAACAGGCCCCAAGATGGGATCTCGTGTATAGAGATCCTTGCGGCGGTGGAATTAGGATTTTGGCTCCTGTTTTGATCGTTTGGGGGTACATGTGTATATATAGGAGGAAGAAGTACGCCGGAGGAGCAACGAGGGGCCCATGAGGCAGGGGGCGCGCCCTAGGGGGGGCGCCCCCCCCACCCTCGTGACCGCCTCTTTTGTTCCTTGGAGCAGGGTACAAGTCTCCTGGATCATGTTCGGTGAGAAAATCACGTTCCTGAATATTTTATTCCGTTTGGACTCCGTTTGATATTCCGTTTATCCGAAACACTGAAATAGGCAAAAAAACAGCAATTCTGGGCTGGGCCTCCGGTTAATAGGTTAGCCCCAAAAATAATATAAAAGTGGAGAATAATGCCCAATATAGTCCAAAACAGTAGATAATATAGCATGGAGCAATCAAAAATTATAGATACGTTGGAGATGTATCAGGCATCCCCAAGCTTAATTCCTGCTCGTCCTCGAGTAGGTAAATGATAAAAAGAGAATTTTTTATGCGGAGTGCTACTTGGCATAATTTCAATGTAAATCTTCTTAATTGTGGTATGAATATTCAGATTAGAAAGATTCAAGACAAAAGTTTATATTGACATAAAAAATAATAATACTTCAAGCATGCTAATAAAGCAATTATGTCTTCTCAAAATAACATGGCCAAAGAAAGTTATCCCTACAAAATCATATAGTCTGGCTATGCTCCATCTTCACCACACAAAGAATTTAAATCATGCACAACCCCGATGACAAGCCAAGCAATTGTTTCATACTCTAACTTTTTCAAAACTTTTTCAATCTTCACGCAATACATGAGCGTGAGCCATGGATATACCACTATAGGTGGAATAGAATGGTGGTTGTGGAGAAGACAAAAAGGAGAAGATGGTCTCACATCAACTAGGCGTATCAACGGGCTATGGAGGTGCCCATCAATAGATATCAATGTGACTGAGTAGGGATTGCCATGCAACGGATGCACTAGAGCTATAAGTATATGAATGCTCAAAAAAAAACTAAGTGGGTGTGCATCCAACTTGCTTGCTCATGAAGACCTAGGGAAATTTTTTGAGGAAGCCCATCATTGGAATATACTAGCCAAGTTCTATGATGAAAAATTCCCACTAGTATATGAAAGTGATAACATGAGAGACTCTCTACTATGAAGATCATGGTGCTACTTTGAAGCACAAGTGTGGTAAAAGGATAGTAACATTGTCCCTTCTCTCTTTTTCTCTCATCATTTTTTTTATTTTTTTATTTGGACCTTTTCCCTTTTTTATGGCCTCCTTTTATTTGGGCTTCTTTGGCCTCTTTTATTTATTTATTTTTTCGTCCGGAGTCTCATCCCAACTTATGGGGGAATCATAGTCTCCATCATTCTTTCGTCACTGGGACAATGCTCTAATAATGATGATCATCACACTTTTATTTTTCTTATAACACAACAATTACAACTCGATACTTAGAACAAAATATGACTCTATGTGAATGCATCCGGCGGTGTACCGGGATATGCAATATGACAATGATGGAGTGTGTCATGAACGGAACGGTGGAAAGTTGCATGATAATATATCTCGGAATGGCTATGGAAATGCCATAATAGATAGGTATGGTGGCTGTTTTGAGGAAGGTATATGGTAGGTGTATGATACCGGCGAAAGGTGTGCGGTATTAGAGAGGTTAGCAAAGGTGGAAGGGTGAGAGTGCGTATAATCCATGGACTCAACATTAGTCATAAAGAACTCATATACTTATTGCAAAAATCTAGAAGTTATAGAAGCAAAGTATTACGCGCATGCTCCTAGGGGGATAGATTGGTAGGAAAAGACCATCGCTCGTCCCCGACCGCCACTCATAAGGAAGACAATCAATAAATAAATCATGCTTCGACTTCATCACATACGGTTCACCATACGTGCATGCTACGGGAATCACAAACTTTAACACAAGTATACTTTAAATTCACAACTAATCAACTAGAATGACTTTAATATTATCACCTCCATATCTCAAAACAATTATCAAGCTTCAATCTTTTCTTAGTATTCAACGCACTCAAAAGAAGGTTTCACAAATCTTGAATACCAAGCATATTATTATTAAGCAAATTAACATGATATTAAGAGACCCTCAAAATAATTTAAGTGAAGCATGAGAGATCAATAGTTTCTTTAAAACGAATCCACCACCATTCTCTAAAAGATCTAAGTGAAGCACATAGAGCAAAATTATAATGCTCAAAAGATATAAGTGAAGCACATAGAGCAAAATTACTTAGCTCAAAAGATATAAGTGAAGCACATAGAGTATTCTATCAAATTTTAATTCATGTATGGCTCTCTCAAAAAGTGTGTACAGCAAGGATGATTGTGGCATACTAAGACACAAAGACACAAATAATACAAGATGCTCCAAGCAAAACACATATCATGTTGGTGAATAAAAATATAGTTCCAAGTAAATTACCGATGGAAGTGGACGAAAGAGGGGATGCCTCCCGGGGCATCCCCAAACTTTGACTTCTTGGTGTCCTTGGATTATCTTGGGGGTGCCATGGGCATCCCCAAGATTAGGCTCTTGCCACTCCTTGTTCCATGATCCATCAAAAGAATTCACCCAAAACTTGAAAACTTCACAACACAAAACTCAAAATAGAAAACTCGTGAGCTCTGTTAGCGAAAGAAAACAAAAGACCACATCAAGGTACTGTAATGAACTCATTATTTATTTATAATGGTGTTAAACCTACTGTATTCCAACTTCTCTATGGATTATAAACTATTTCACTAGCCATAGATTTATCAAAATAAGCAAACAACACACGAAAAACAGAATCTGTCATAAACAGAACAGTCTGTAGTAATCTGTAGCTAGCGCAAGATCTGGAACCCCAAAAATTCTAAAATAAATTGCTGGACGTGAGGAATTTATCTATTAATCATCTGCAAAAAAATTAACCAAATAGCATTCTTCAAATAAAAATTACAGCAGTTCTCATGAGCGCTAAAGTTTCTGTTTTTTACAGCAAGTTCAACAAGACTTTCCCCAAGTCTTCCCAATGGTTCTACTTGGCACAAACACTAATTAAACACAAAAACACAAGCAAAACAGAGGCTAAATAATTTATTTATTACTAAACAGGAGAAAAAGGTAAGTAATAAAAATAAAATTGGGTTGCCTCCCAACAAGCGCTATCGTTTAACGCCCGTAGCTAGGCATAAAAGCGAGGATAGATCTAGGTATTGCCATCTTTGGTAGGCAATCCATTAGTGGCTCTCATGATAGTTTCATATGTTAATTTTATTTTCTTTCTTGGAAAGTGTTCCATGCCCTTTTTTAATGGAAATTGAAATCTAATATTCCCTTCCTTCATATCAATAATCACACCAACCGTTCTAAGGAAAGGTCTACCAAGAATAATAGGGCAAGAAGGATTGCAATCTATATCAAGAACAATGAAATCTACGGGCACATAATTCCTATTTGCAACAATAAGAACATCATTAATCCTTCCCATAGGTTTCTTAATAGTGGAATCCGCAAGATGCAAGTTTAGAGAGCAATCATCAAAGTTACGGAAATCTAGTAAATCACACAAAGTCTTGGGAATAGTAGAGACACTAGAACCCAAATCACACAAAGCATAAAACTCATGATCTTTAATTTTAATTTTAATAGTTGGTTCCCACTCATCATAGAGTTTTCTAGGATAGAAACTTTCAACTCAAGTTTTTCTTCATAAGATTGCATCAAGGCATCAACAATATGTTCGGTGAAGGCTTTATTTTGACTATAAGCATGTGGAGAATTTAGCACAGATTGCAACAAGGAAATACAATCAATTAAGGAGCAACATTCATAATTAAATTCCTTGAAATCCAATATAGTGAGTTTAGCAACATCTAGATTTTTATTTCTTTCAATCCCACTTTCATCAATTTCATCATTAAGATCTAAACACTCCGAATTTTTAGAACGCCTTCTAGGTAAAGGAATATCATATTCAGTTTCATCAAGATTCATATTGCAAAATAAAGATTTAATAGGAGACACATCAATAACTTTTAGATCTTCATCTTGATTTTCATAGGTATTGGAAGAACATGCTTTAATAAAGGCATCTTTGGAAGCACGCATCCTAGCGGTTCTTTCCTTACACTCATCAATTGAAATTCTCATGGATTTTAGATACTCATTGATATCATGCTTAGGTGGAATAGATCTAAGTTTCAAAGAATCAACATCAAGAGCAATTCTATCAATTTTCCTAGCCAAATCATCAATCTTATGCAATTTTTCTTCAATCATAGCATTAAAATTATTTTGAGAAGAAATAAATTCTTTAATATTAGACTCAAAATCAGAGGGTATCTTATTATAATTTCCATAAGAGTTATTGTAGGAATTCCCATAATTGTTAGAAGGATTACTAGGATATGGCCTAGGATTAAAATTCCCTCTATAAGCGTTGTTACCAAAATTATTCCTACCAACAAAAATTCACATCCATAGATTCATTGTTATTCTCAGTCAAAGTAGACAAAGGCATATCATTAGGATTGGGAGAAACACTCTTAGTAGCAAATAATTTCATAAGTTCATCCATCTTTCCACTCAACACATTAATTTCTTCTATCGCATGCACTTTTTTATCAGAAGATCTTTCAGTATGCCATTGAGAATAATTAACCATAATATTATCTAGGATTTTAGTAGCATCTCCTAACGTGATTTCCATAAAAGTGCCTCCCGCGGCCGAATCTAAAAGATTTCTAGAAGCAAAATTCAATCCGGCATAAACTTTTTTGTATAATCATCCACAAATTCAAACCATGAGTAGGGCAATTACGTATCATTAATTTCATTTTCTCCCAAGCTTGTGCAATATGTTCATGATCAAGTTGTTTAAAGTTCATAATATCGTTTCTAACAGAGATGGTCTTAGTGGGAGGAAAATACTTAGAGATAAAAGCATCTTTGCACTTGTTCCATGAATCAATACTATTCTTAGGCAAAGACGAAAACCAAGCTTTAGCACGATCTCTAAGCGAAAAAGGAAATAGCTTCAATTTAATGACATCATTATTGACATCTTTTTTATTTTGCATATCACATAAATCAACGAAGCTATTCAGATGAGTAGCGGCATCTTCACTAGGAAGGCCAGTGAATTGATCTTTCATAACAAGATTCAACAAAGCAGTATTAATTTCACAAGATTCAGCATCGGTAAGAGGAGCAATCAGAGTGCTAAGGAAATCATTATTATTGGTATTGGTGAAGTCACACAATTTGGTATTATCTTGAGCCATCGCGACAAACAAGCAATCTAACAAATGAGCAAACAAAAAGCAAACGGGCAAAAAGAGGCAAATAGAGAGGGAGGATAGGGAGAGAGGGAGGGCGAATAAAACGGCAAGGGTGAATTGGGGGGAGAGGAAAATGAGAGGCAAATGGCAAATAATGTAATGGGAGAGATAGGGATTGTGATGGGTACTTGGTATGTTGACCTTTTGCGTAGACTCCCCGGCAACGGCACCAGAAATCCTTCTTGCTATGTCTTGAGCTTGCGTTGGTTTTCCCCGAAGAGGAAGGGATGATGCAGCAGAGTAGCGTTAGTATTTCCCTCAGTTTTTGAGAACCAAGGTATCAATCCAGTAGGAGCCCATGCTCAAGTCCCTCGTACCTGCACAAAGCGATAGCTACTCGCAACCAACGCGATTAGGGGTTGTCAAGCCCTTCACGGTCACTTACGAGAGTGAGATCTGATTGATATAATATTTTTGGTATAAAGATGCAAAATAAAAAGTAAAGGCAAAGTAAAAAAAGCAAAGCAAGATTAAAGTAATGGAGATTGATATGATGAGAATAGACCCGGGGGCCATAGGTTTCACTAGTGGCTTCTCTCAAGAGCATAAGTATTCTACGGTGGGTGAACAAATTACTGTTGAGCAATTGACAGAATTGAGCATAGTTATGAGAATATCTAGGAATGATCATGTATATAGGCATCACGTCCATGACAAGTAGATCGAAATGATTCTGCATCTACTACTATTACTCCACTCATCGACTGCTATCCAGCATGCATCTAGAGTATTAAGTTAAAAACAGAGTAACACCTTAAGCAAGATGACATGATGTAGAGAGATAGTTTCATGCAATATGATAAAAACCC
Organism: Triticum urartu; assembly: GCF_003073215.2. NCBI lineage: Eukaryota > Viridiplantae > Streptophyta > Magnoliopsida > Poales > Poaceae > Triticum > Triticum urartu. The sequence continues at coordinate 591,663,210 of NC_053026.1, forward strand.
CATATTGTTATCCTCGATGGCAATGATACAATACGTGCCTTGCTGCCCCTTCTATCACTGGGTAAGGACACCGCAAGATCGAACCCAAAGCTAAGCACTTCTCCCATGGCAAGAACTACCAATCTAGTTGGCCAAACCAAACGGATAATTTGAAGAGACTTGCCTTGATAACCAATCATACATAAAAGAATTCAGAGAAGATTCAAATATTATTCATATGTAGACTTGATCATAAACCCACAATTCATTAGTCTCAACAAACACACCGCAAAAAGAAGATTACATCGAATAGATCTCCACAAGAGAGGGGGAGAACTTTGTATTGAGATTCAAAGAGAGAGAAGAAGCCATCTAGCTACTAACTATGGACCTGAAGGTCTGAGGTAAACTACTCACACTTCATCGGAGAGGCTATGATGATGTAGAAGCCCTCCGTGATGACGGCCCTCTTCCGGCGGAGCTCCGGAACAGGCTCCAAGATGGGATCTCGTGGATACAGAAAGTTGCGGTGGTGGAATTAGGTTTTTGGCTCCTGTTCTCATCGTTTAGGGGCACGTGTGTATATATAGGAGGAAGAAGTACGCCAGAGGAGCAACGAGGGGCCCACGAGGCAGGGGGCGCGCCCTAGGGGGGGGGGCGCCCCCCACCCTCGTGACCGCCTCTTTTGTTCCTTGGGGTAGGGTCCAAGTCTCCTGGATCACGTTCGGTGAGAAAATCACGTTCCCGCAGATTTTATTCCGTTTGATATTCCGTTTATCCGAAACACTGAAATAGGCAAAAAACAGCAATTCTGGGCTGGGCCTCCGGTTAATACGTTAGTCCCAAAAATAATATAAAAGTGGAAAATAAAGCCCAATATAGTCCAAAACAGTAGATAATATAGCATGGAGCAATCAAAAATTATAGATACGTTGGAGACGTATCAACCCGTCTCTCACACGCACGTGCACAGACAACAAGCAGCCATCTCCTCTCTTATTGATATTGCGGGCGTGCCCTCCGTTTGTCTAGCAAGCCTATCCCACCATTTGTTAGAAGCAACTCCACTACCACCCCCTCCAACACTGTAGCTCTGTCTCTCTCCCAACCTTATTTACCTCCTGCACATATGCATGGATGCCGATCGATCTCCCTTAATACACGAGGCAGATCGATCTCCTTAATACATGAGGTAGGCCTCTCTCCTCCTCCACAAATATACCAGCCATTGTACCTCTATAGTTAATTGGGCCTCCCTCTTCCCCCACCACACACCGATAGTCGAGCGCTGCAGGTAGGTATCCATGCCACAGAGACAAACTGCACATGTCCCATCTCACGTTCCAGTAGGCCATCCACTCTATATCTTTGACGTGGGCACACACAAATTCGATGGCACTCTTTATCGATCGCGTGCGCGCGCACACACACACATCATCCCTCTCTTCGATTCTATGGACACCTCAAGCCGATGATACCTCCACTCTCTTCTCGTGGATCGCCCCCTCTATATATATGTTATATCCAAGACTCTATTTCACACACATTGCATATGTTAAATTTTTTGATTGACCCCCCCCCCCACAAAAAAAACTCTCAAGAACCCACAACCTATATCTCTCTAGGTTTGTATCTCTCTCACACAACCCCACGTAGGTGGTGTACGTATACAAGAAGAGAATTGGTGCACCGTGCACGTACTCACGCCTCGTGCCAAGCCACACCCGCGCGGGTACATGGTGGAGCTCATTTCTTTATGAAATGGCAGCACACGTGCTAATTTGAACGCATGTAGAGGTTGTTTACCTAGGGAGGTCATGTACCACACGTGCACGAAACAAAGTTCGACTTGACGCGTTGCCGCGTTATTTTTAAATAAAGTTATAGCGCTCAATGGTACGTACACAGAATATAAAACGATTTTTATGGAGGAAAAGGTACTCCGCTCTTCAGAGTATCTCACACAAGGCTCCGGTGGCCTCTCTCTCTCTCTCATCGTTGGTCACTGATCTGGCCGCATCCCGTCCGCCGGGGGAAAGGGAGTGCAGTGGCCTCTCTCTCTCTCACCGTCGGTCAGTGATCCGGCCGCATCCCGTCCGCCGGGGGAAAGGGAGTGCGGTGGCCTCTCTCTCTCTCACCGTTGGTCACTGATCCGGCCGCATCCCGTCCGCCGGGGGAAAGGGAGGAAGTGCATCGTTTCTCCATTCGACAGCGCCGAGGCAGCACGTCCCGATCTGCGGTACACGCCGTTCTCTCTGACCAAGCTCCGGCGCGGCAGGGTCTACGCCACCTGCTCGCAGATTCCGCCCGCCACCGCTCACCTAGTTACATCCTGACGACCTCCAGGTATCCCCTTCGGCCTTGCTCCACTGCCTGTTTTCCCATGTCACTGCATGTGGATCTTCCATAGTTCTTTGCCCAATACGTAGCTCGTCCGACATACTTTCCATATTGCATCCTCGTCCTCACACCGTTTTAGACAAACACAACCGTGTTGTTAACTTCCCTCAGGACAAGGAATATGCTTCTTTTTTGTTGTCGCATGTGTCATCAACTGTTATTGGCCAGTAATTCACTAGTAGAAAACATGGCTTTGGTCCAGGCCGGGTCAGCCTATTAGTCCCGGTTCAGTCTAGAACCAGGACCAATGTGGGCATTGGTCCCGGTTCGTGAGCCCAGGGGGCCGGCCGGGCCACGTGGGCCATTGGTCCCGGTTCGTCTGGACCTTTTGGTCCCGGTTGGTGGGATGAACCGGGACCAATGGGCTGAGCTCCTGGCCCACCACCATTGGTCCCGGTTGGTGGCTTGAACTGGGACCAAAGGCTCCCCTTTAGTCCCGGCTCATGTCACCAACCGGGACCAATGAGGTGCCTATATATACCCCTCGCTCGCGAGCAGAGCACCCCAGTGCTCTATTTTTCTCTGGCCGAGGGGGAGAGGGCTTGGTGGTGCTCTAGCTCACCTCCTATGCACACAAGGTGTTCGATGGAATGTCCAAGCCACACTACTTAACCTTTCTCCTCTCCAAGCTCGACCTCCAAGCTCCATTTTCCATAATATTTGTCTAGGTTTAGCGGTCCGTCACGCCCTGTCCCCGTCTTCACCGCCATTGATCACCCGCGCCGAGCTCATCGCCGGCACCAGCGTGGTGAGCCTCTTGTTCTTATCTTCTTTCTGAAAGGAAAAATATTCTTACTTGTATGTTTACATAGATACTTGTATTATTTTCTTACATTTATTATTGCATCTTATATAGTGCGATGGTTTTGGTATCCGCCCCCGTCAGCCCTCGTCCTGTCTATGATTCGGATGTGGTATATATATTATCTTTATATCTATTGATTCATTTATTGTTTATGAAAATTATGCTGACCAACGTGACATAGATTTTATTTATGTAGGATGTATGTGAATCGGAAATGCCAACCGACCCTATTGTCGAGAGGTTAAATTTAGTTGAACAAGAAAACAATTTGTTGAAGGAAGAAAAAATAAAAAAATTGAGGAGGAGAAGATGATATTGGAGTTGCATGTTGCGGATGTCGTCGATGATCACAAGATCAAGATGGATGCAATGCGCTTGAAGATTAGAAAGATTAGAAAATATGCCATTCATACCGGGGCTTGGTATCATTATGCCGTTGGATCAATTGTTACCTTGGTTGCGATTATGATCGCATTTGTTTTCGCATTGAAATGTTTTACATAGTTTCAATGTATGGTTTAATTAATTAGATGCTCTGGAGAGCTATATGTTGTTAGATGAGAACTATGTATGCACTTTGGTTTTAATGTGATGATGAACTTCTATTAATTTGGACACTTAATTATATATAATGCACGCAGATGAACCGGCAATGGATGTACGGTGACAGACACACCCGCGACTACATTAAGGGCGTGCATGAGTTTCTCGATGCGGCTGAGGCAAACAAGCAGAATGATTTTATGTGTTGTCCATGCACTGAATGTGGGAATACGAGGTCTTACTCTAACCGGAAAATCCTTCACTCCCACCTGCTTTACAAGGGTTTCATGCCACACCATAATGTTTGGACGAGGCATGGAGAAATAGGGGTTATGATGGAAGACGGCGAAGAAGAAGAGTACGATGACAACTATGTGCCCCCTGAATACGGTGATGCTGCAACGGGGGGAGCTGGTGAAGATCAAGAGGAACCAGACGATGTGCCCAATGATGCTGCAACGGGTGAAGCTGCTGAAGATCAAGAGGAACTAGACGATGTGCCCGATGATGATGATCTCCGCCGGGTCATTGTCGATGCAAGGACGCAATGCGAAAGTCAAAAGGAGAAGCTGAAGTTCGATCGCATGTTAGAGGATCACAAAAAAGGGTTATACCCCAATTGCGAAGATGGCAACACAAAGCTCGGTACCGTACTGGAATTGCTGCAGTGGAAGGCAGAGAATGCTGTGGCTGATAAAGGATTTGAGAAGCTACTGAAAATATTGAAGAAGAAGCTTCCAAAGGATAACGAATTGCCCGACAGTACATACGCAACAAAGAAGGTCGTATGCCCTCTAGGATTGGAGGTGGAGAAGATACATGCATGCCCTAATGACTGCATCCTCTACCGCGGTGCATACAAGGATCTGAACGCATGCCCGGTATGCGGTGCATTGCGGTATAAGATCAGACAAGATGACACTGGTGATGTTGATGGTGAGCCCCCCAGGAAGAGGGTTCCTGCGAAGGTGATGTGGTATGCTCCTATAATACCACGGTTGAAACGTCTGTTCAGAAATGAAGAGCATGCCAAGTTGATGCGATGGCACAGTGAGAACCGAAAGAAAGATGGGAAGTTGAGAGCACCCGCTTACGGGTCGTAGTGGAGAAAAATCGAGAGAAAGTACTGGGATGAGTTTGCAAAGGACCCAAGGAATGTATGGTTTGCTTTAAGCGCGGATGGCATTAATCCTTTCGGGGAGCAGAGCAGCAATCACAGCACCTGGCCCATGACTCTATGTATGTATAACCTTCCTCCTTGGATGTGCATGAAGCGGAAGTTCATTATGATGCTAGTTCTCATCCAAGGCCCTAAGCAACTCAGCAACGAAATTGATGTGTACCTAAGGCCATTAGTTGAAGAACTTTTACAGCTGTGTAATGGAAACGGTGTACGTACGTGGAATGAGCACAGACAGGAGGAATTTAACCTTAAGGCGTTGCTGTTCGTGACCATCAACGATTGGCCCGCTCTCAGTAACCTTTCAGGATAGAAAAACAAAGGATACCACGCATGCACGCACTATTTAGATGACACTGAAAGTATATACCTGGATAAATGCAGGAAGAATGTGTACCTGGGCCATCGTCGATTTCTTCCGACCAACCATCAATGTCGAAAGAAAGGCAAGCATTTCAAAGGCGAGGCAGATCACCGGAAGAAGCCCACCATGCGCACCGGTGATCACGTGCTTGTTATGGTCAATGATTTACACTACGTAATCTTTGGAAAGGGTCCCGATGGACTAGCTGTTCTGAATGACCCTGAGGGACATGCACCCATGTGGAAGAAGAAATCTATATTTTGGGACCTACCCTACTGGAAAGACCTAGAGGTCCGCTCCTCAATCGACGTGATGCACGTGACGAAGAACCTTTGCGTGAACCTTCTAGGCTTCTTGGGCGTGTATGGGAAGACAAAAGATACACCTGAGGCACGGGAGGACCTGCAATGTTTGCACGAAAAAGACGGCATGCCTCCGAAGCAGTATAAAGGTCCTGCCAGCTACGCTCTTACGAAAGAAGAGAAAGAAATCTTCTTTTAATGCCTTCTCAGTATGAAGGTCACGACTGGCTTCTCGTCGAATATAAAGGGAACAATAAATATGCCAGAGAAAAAGTTTTAGAACCTAAAGTCTCATGACTGCCACATGATTATGACGCAACTGCTTCCGGTTGCATTAATGGGGCTTCTACCGGAAAACGTCTGATTAGCCATTGTGAAGCTATGTGCATTCCTCAATGCAATCTCTCAGAAGGTGATCGATCCAGAAATCGTACCAAGGCTAAGGAGTGATGTGGCGCAATGTCTTGTCAGTTTCGAGCTGGTGTTCCCACCATCCTTCTTCAATATCATGACGCACGTCCTAGTTCATCTAGTCGACGAGATTGTCATCCCGGGGCCCGTATTTCTACACAATATGTTCCCCTTTGAGAGGTTCATGGGAGTCCTAAATAAATATGTCCGTAACCGCGCTAGGTAGAAGGAAGCATCTCCATGGGCCATCAAACAGAGGATGTTATCGGGTTTTGTGTTGACTTCATTCCTGGCCTTAAGAAGATAGGTCTCCCTAAATCGCGGTATGAGGGGAGACTGACTGGAAAAGGCACTCTTGGAAGAGACTCAATAATATGCAGGGACGGATATTCCTGGTCTCAAGCAAACTACACAGTTCTACAGAACTCTACCTTGGTGACCCCGTATGTCGATGAACACAAGAACAGTCTGCGCTCCAAACACCCGGAGCAGTGCGACAACTGGATTACATGTGAACACATCAAGACTTTCAGCAGTTGGTTGGAAACACATCTCAGAGGTGACAACACTGTTTGTGATGAGTTGTACTTATTTTCCAGGGGACCATCTTTGACTGTATTGACTTACAAAGGATACGAGATAAACGGGAATACATTTTACACGATCGCCCAAGATCAAAAGAGCACCAACCAAAACAGCGGTGTCCGCTTTGATGCAGCAACCGAGAGCGGAAAGGACACATCTTATGGTTACATAGTGGACATATGGGAACTTGACTACGGACCTGATTTTAAGGTCCCTTTGTTTAAGTGCAAATGGGTCAATCTGTTAGGCGGCAGGGTATAGGTAGACCCATAGTACGGAATGACAACAGTGGATCTGAAAAATCTTGGGTACACTGACAAACCGTTCGTCCTAGCCAATGATGTGGCACAGGTTATCTATGTGAAGGACATGTCTACCAAACCGAGAAAAAGAAAAGATAAGGAAGCAAATACATCATACGATGAGCCAAAGCGCCACATAGTTGTTTCAGGAAAAAGGGACATCCTGGGAGTGGACGGCAAGACAGACATGTCTGAAGATTATGAAAAGTTTCATGAAATTCCTCCCTTCAATGTCAAGGCTGACCCAAGCATCCTGATAAACAATGAAGATTATCCATGGTTACGGCGCAATAAGTAAATGACACAAGCAAAGAAAAAGTGAAGACTTTCTCCCGCAACTATTGTGATGATACCATGCCAACTTTGTAACACACGAACATGCTACCATTGTCCGTTTTGTACATGCACAAGCTATGTGGGTGAAATTATGATACCATCCCAACTTTCAACTTTTTCAGAGTTCATTTGAAATGATTTCATGTCTTATGGTTCGGCCCTCGTAATACCATGACCATTAGTCCCTGGCCCATGCCAACTTTCAAATTTCAACTTTCTAAAACTAATGGCACTAACAGAAAGTTTATAATTTTGCTCCTCGCCCCTGGCCCATGACCATTAGTCCCGGTTTGTGCCACAAACCGGGACTAAAGGGTTGGTCCTCGTTGCGGGCAGAGTTTAGTCCCACCTCGCCAACCGAAGGGGGCTCACACCGGTTTATAAGCCCTTCCCTCTCTGCCTTGTTGAGCTCCTCTGAAAGTGAAAATAGATGCCCTAATAGAGAAAAGTTTAACCTAAATTCATAGTGAATTTCTCTGAAATTCATAGAAATTCACTAGGAATTTAGGTTGAATTTTCTCTATAAGTGCATCTATTCTCTTTTTTTAGTAAGTTAATCACAAACTTGTGATTCAAACAATTTTCAAAGAATTCAAATTTTAACTATTCAAATTTGAAAACTAATGGCACTAACAGAAAGTTTATAATTTTGCTAACCTAAAAGCAAACAGAATTAAAAATTAAAGCAAAAAACAAAAGAAAATAAATAATTCAAAAAACAAATCAAAAAAACAGGAAAAAACATTTTTATAGTAAAGTTAATCACAAAATAAAATAAATAAAGCAACAAAGAAAACAAAAAAACTAAAAAAGTGTTTTTAAATTTGAAAACTAATGGTACTAACAGAAAGTTTATAATTTTTCTAAAACTAAAAGCAAAAAGAATAAAAAAATAAAGCAAAAAACAAAAGAAAATAAATAATGCAGAAAACAAAACAAAAAAACTAGAAAAAATAGCAACAATAAGTATTTTGTTGTAGGTACAAACAAAATAAAATAAATAAAGCAACAGAAAGTTTATAATTTTGCTGACCTAAAAGCAAAAAGAATTAAAATAATAAAGCAAAAAACAAAACAAAATAAATAATATAGAAAACAAAACAAAAAAACTGGAAAAAAATAAAAATAGCAACAATAAGTATTTTGTTGTAAGTAGAAACAAAATAAATAAATAAAGCAACAAAGAAAACAAAAAAAACAAAAAAAAAGTGCCACCTACTGGGCACCCACGGCCTGAATACGACTAGAAACCCTACCATGGGCCAGGATTCAGGCCCGCGGGAGGCCCAGTAGGCCCACAGGCACACATTGCACGGTTAGGCCCGAAAGCCTGCTTTAGAGAGGAGCTCGAGAGGGAAGGCGCACCGCACCTTATAAACAGGTGCGGCTCCCTCTCAACTAGCGAGGTGGGACTAAACATTTGGGCGCGGGGCAGCACAAGGCCTTTGGTCCCTTCGCTGCCGCTGCACTGTATAGAAAATTTTGTATAATGTATATGTGTATGTATAATGTATATGTGTATGTATAATGTTCATATACAATGTATAATGTATATGTGTATCTATATGTGTATGTTAGTTTAATTTTTTTGTTCACAGAATTTTTTTTTCATATATAAATAGAAATTTTTTTGTTCATAGAAAGTTTTTTGTTCATATATAGAAAGTTAGAAGAAAATTTAGAATATGCTAAAATTTATAAGAAAAAGAAGGATAGGAAAGAAGAAAATAAGAAGAGGAAAGAAAGAAGAAGAGGAGAGGAAAAGAAAAGGAGAAATAAATAAGAAGAAGAAAAAAGAAGAAAAAGAACAGGAGAAGAAGAAAGGAATAGTGGAGAGGAAGAGAAAATAGAATATTCCATTTTCTCTTCTTCTCCACTATTCCTTTCTTCTTCTCCTCTTTTTCTTCTTCTTTTTTTTTCTTCGATCTTCTCCTCTAGCTATTCCTTTCTTCTTCTCCTCTTTTTTTTTTTCTTCTTCTTCTTCTTCTTCTTCTTCTTAATTTTTATCAGGAACGAGGGTGTCGAGGATCGCCAAGGGGTCGAGGGTTGGGAACTAGGGTAGAGGGTCGAGGGTCGTTAAGGGGTCAAGGGTCGAGGGTTTTAGGGTCGAGGGTTCGAGGGTTCTATAGGGTCGAGGGATCAAGGGTCGAGGGTTCCAGGGTCGTCTAGGGGTCGAGGGTTCCAGGGTCGTCGAGGGTTCGAGGGGTCGAGGATCGCCGAGGGGTCGAGAGAGGTTTCCTAGTGTCAAAGTATTGAAGAAATCCATGGCTTCATCATTAGCGGGAAGTAACCAGGGCATGACGAAGTCCTCCAAAGTTATTTTGGAATGGTGTCCCGGATAGGATAATGTGCCTTTTTGTATGAATTTCAGCAAAGGCCTTCCAAATAACGATATTTGGAAGGTTCTTGCTGAAGTTTGTACCAAAAAGCGAATTATCCTATCTAGGACTCCGTTCAAAAATAACTTTGGAGAGCTTTGTACCATCATGCACCTGTTACTTTCGCCTAATGATGAAGACATGGTTTTGTTGAATCCTTTGACACTAGGCAACCTCCCGACCCCTCGGCGATCCTCTCGAACATGAGAGGAAGGAGAGGATAAAAAAAGAAGAGGAAGAAGAAAAAAAGAGGAGAAGAAAGAATAGAGGAGTTCTTCTCCTCTATTCTTTCTTCTCCTCTTTTTTTTCTTCTTCTTCCTCTTTTTTTTATCGGGAACGAGGGTCATCGAGGGACATAGATGTAGTGTCGTCGTTGTCGATATACCCCCTCCCGATAGCTTCGACACGTGGGGGGGGTTGATATTACCCCCTCCTTGAAGCGTTCTCGAGGCCACCCCAAACCCTTGAAGCGTTGTCGAGGCCACCCCAAACCCTAGAGAAGCAGCGTCGAGGCCACTAATTAATATATATGATTCCTTACTATGATTAGGTAGCTAGTTCTATGTTTGCCACTAATATATCCATCTGTCATGTTTGAATAATAATTGCCATGTTGTAAATATTTGTAGAAACTATGGACACCGCCCGAGACGAAGCAAAAGAAGCGTTGTTGAGGGACATAATCGCAGAAGGAAGTGATGCCATCTCGTTGTTTCTCAATGACACCGATGGTCTGGAAGGAGAGGGTGAAGAAGCTGGCTACGGTGACCTAATGCCAGTGCAAGAAGAAGAACATGAGGACAGCTCCGGTGACCCAATGCCGGTGCAAGAAGGAGACCGTGATGACGGCTCCAGTGACCGAACCGAGTCCGGCCAGGTATATGTATTAGTTAAGCCTGTGCTGACTAGCTAATTGATGCATTCATTGTTTTGGTATGTACACATATTAATTAAGTCTTTGTTCTTTTTTCTAGCCCTCCGGATCGAGCACAACTTCGGTAAAGAGACGAGGCCCGAAGAAAAAGTTGAGCTCAGATGAAAGGTTTGAGATCATAGCAATCTCGCCCGACGGCCAACCGATTGAACCCATCCGAACAAAGAACACATTTGTTGCTCAGTGCGGGGTTCCGGTTAGGGACAAGATCCCGATCAGCATCCAACAATGGTTTAAGCCAGCTACAGAAGACCCTGAGGTGTCTTATGTCAATGATATGCAGAAAAATGATCTTTGGACTGAGCTGAAGTCAAATTTCACCCTACCGCCAGAGGATAATCTAGAGAACCCAGTTAAAGAGCAATTAATCAAGTCCTTTGCTCTTAAGAGGATGGCAGAACTATTCAGGAGGTGGAAGAAAGAGCTGAATAAGTTTGTCGAAAATAATGAGACACCAGAATTCAAGAGCAGATATCAGAAGATCAGAGATCACTGGCCCGCATTTGTGGCCCACAAGACATCGGAAAAGAGTAAGAAGATGTCGGCGACAAACAAGCAAAATGCTGCGAAGAAGAAGCATCACCATCGCACGGGGTCAGGTGGCTACCTCGTAGCCCGGCCTAAGTGGGCCATGACTGAGACTGATCTGATTGATAAAGGGATCGAACCAGAGACAATTAACTGCCAGACCATTGCCGGACTTGGTTCTTCGGGGCTGGCGGAACCTTGGACCCTGTAACAGGGAAGTGCATTTGGACGAACGATCAACTGGACATACCAGTCAGGAAGCTTCAGCAGTATATCGAAGCAGCGCAGCAAGGGATGTTCTTTCCAGACAGAGAGAACGAAGAGCTCAGAATGGCCCTCGGGAATCCTGAGCACCCTGGACGGACACGAGGCACGCCAGGCTCCATTCCGCAGAAGGTTGGGTTTCCGGACACTAGCGGTTACAAATCCCATGAGAGGAGGAAAAAAGTGCAGCAGACCCAAATGCAGGCGCTGCAAGCAAGGGTACAAGCGATAGAGGAACGAGAAGCAAATCGCAGCAAACGTACTGCCGAAGCTTCCCCCGAAGCTACCCCACCATCTCAGCGGAGAAGTAGCGTGGCTTCCACCGAGCTGCTTCAGCCGGAGCATGCCTTGACGGCTCCTGCCAGCTATCCCGTGGATGCTATCACGGAGTCTCAAAATTGCCACCTTATGACGCAATGGATGAATTTGAAGGTCAACGCGGCTGTTGGCTCTGTTTATCCTACTGAACCCGACACAACTTTTCACTGTCGGCCGATTCCAGAAGGATATGCTAGGGTGATGGTGGATGAAATAATGGAGGGATTTGAGGACCTCCAGCTTGACCACCCTACCGGTGAAAGGGAGACTAGGCTGGGGTCTGCTCTGAAGACTCCATGCCTATGGCGGAAGGAGCTCATCAACCTTTCGAACTGGACGCCCCCGCCTCCTCCTCCTCCTCTGGCAAGTCAGGGCACTCCGCCTCCTCCACCGCCTCCTCCTCCGGCGAGTGACGATCAGGGCACTCGACCGGCTCCTTCTCCAGCACGTGGCGGCACTCCGCCTCCTTCTCCGCCTGCGCCGACGCACCCGAGCAGCCAGCCTCCTCCTTCTCCGCCTCGTCAGCAAGGGCGGAAGAGACCTGTCGCCGCTCCGGCTGCTCCGGCACATCGTAGTCCTTCTCCTCCGCCTCTTAAGCAAGTAAAGAAGACAACCGCTCCGTCTGCTCGGTCGGCGTCTAGTAGTACAGCCAGAGGCGGGAGGACATACAGATTCGGTCCTTCTCTGAAGACTCCAGAGAAGTTACCATACGAGAGGACCCCGGAGGAGAACGCCGAGATCGCACGAACCGAAGTGGATGACTGGTTTCAAGGGTTGAAAGCAAAGAGACATCCACTTCCGGAGGAGAAGGTAGATCTGGTGAAAGCGAAGCGCACTCTGGCTGCCCTGATAAAACCACCCAAGTCTCCGCCGAAAGGAAACTATGAGCGCATTATTGGAAAGGAATTTGCCGAAGCGGAGCGTTCGGGAAGTACTGTTAGTGATCAAAGGCTGAAAGAACGACGAGCTGGGAAACAAATTGCACAGCTCGGCGAACAAGCGAAGCAATCGTGCCCCCCGCTCAAGGTGCCTAGCCACAACGTCGCTAATGATCCGAGGATGGTGCCCGGTTATAGCAATCTTGCAGATTACCTGCCCGACGATGTACATTATGAACCCATGGAGGTGCAGATACAAAGATACGAGTACGGGAAGCCTCTCGTCAAAGATGAAAGATCTCTATCAACGATGATGCGAAGATTGCATGATTGGTACTTGAAAATCTGCAGAGACTCTGGGGGGAGGAGTACTTTGTATGTGAAAGTTAAAAAGGAGCATGACCTCGTCGGAATTAAACTGTTGCCTGTTCCATTTGAGGAGTTCTATCAGTTTTTCAATCAATTGGCCCTCGATAAAACAACGGTCGCCTGCTACTGTCTGTAAGTAGTACTACTTCGGTCATTAAGTCTCTATATAGCTCAGCTCTTTCATTGCATGTATTTATAATCATCCTCACTATATTATGCAGATTGAAGATCACCGAATTGAAGAAAAGACAAGTCAGTGATATTGGGTTCATTAACACATATCTCATAGATGCAACTCAGGTTAAATTTCATGCCGCAGCTACCAAGGCCAACTTGCTACGATTGTTGGTAATAAATGAAAACAAAGATATAATACTCTTTCCTTACAACTTCAAGTGAGTGTTACTATCTTGTGCGTATTCGGTTTCCCTTATATATTAGTCAAGGTTATAGTAATGTAATTGATGAGTTATGCATGCGTGTGCAGTTTCCACTATATTCTCCTAGAGATTAATCTTGAGCAGGGACTAGTAACCGTCTTAGACTCAAGACGAAAAGATCCCTAGGACTATGCAGACATGACTCAAATACTCAAGACGTAAGTTAAATCGATCATTATCCACCATATCAGCAACTTTGTTCATTTCCTGATATATCAAGTAATTGTTTTCTTTGTCCGGCAGGGTTTGGAGAAAATTCACCAGAAAAGCTCCGGGACTGCCGAAGGAGCTGGAATTTAGACACCCGAAAGTAAGTACTATAGTAGCATGTTCTGCGCATCTACTAGTCATTCAAGCGCTAGTTTCATCAATACCATTTGGCATTCTTGCTTATCAGTTTGATTAACCTCTATTTCTTGTAAAGTGGTTGTGGTAGGAACAAGGGAATGATTTCTGTGGATACTATGTTTGCGAGTCCATCCGCCACACGACCTGTGAGCGGGGCTACACCGACGAACAATATGAAGTACGTAAATAACAACATTCACAATTTTATTTTATTACCATCATTTGTGTTGAGTTTCATTCATTCATATATATATATATATGTATTTACCCCCTTCTTTAAATTAGATGTTTCGGAAGCGGGATGAACTCCTAGCACCAGCTCGCATGCTAGCAATTTACGAGGAATTGGCGGCATTCTTTCTTGACCACGTGATCCCTGAAGACGGAGAATACTATGTGGACCCTGAGTCCGTATGATTATATTTGTAAGAGATAATTATTGTATATATGTAGCCGGTAGTGTCGGATAGATATACGAGAACTTGTTGTTCGACCAATCTCTCGGAGAAGGAGAGGTGGTCGATATCACTTCTCTCTGTATGCATATATGTTCATGACGATCTTCTGTTTCCTTCGTTTGCTTACTAGCTAGCTAGCGTGTCTAGTCCTCTCTATACGTATGTATAGTACGTAGCGTCGACCAAGCACGGACATAAGAGAGGACATTTCTCTCTATTAATTATAGCTAGCTAACACAATATATGAAACACCTAAATTAACCCCCCAACCCCCCCCCCCCTTCAAAAAAAAAAAAAAAACCCAGCCACAGAAATGCTGACGCGTGGATGCCTATTGGTCCCGGTTGGTGCCACCAATCGGGACCAAAGGGTCTCCTGCCTGGGCTCCGCGCACAGGCCATGTGGAGGCCCATTTGTCCCGGTTCTGGATTGAACCGGGACTAAAGGGACAGGGCATTAGTACCGACCCTTTAGTCCCGGTTCCAGAACCGGGACAAAAGGCCCTTATGAACCGGGACAACAGGCCCTTTTTCTACCAGTGATTGTTTCCTTTCTACCTCTTTTTTGCAAACAGGGCTATCCATTTCACCTCGTTGCTATTGCGACCTTTTGGTGAACAGCACAAATCACTTTTTTCTTAAGAGTGTTTTGTGCAGTTGTACTAAAATGTCACACGGGCAACGTCTCTACATTTCAGTGCGACTGCACAAAGGGAGATTGGTTTTGCTCTATCCTCCTCATCCAACTCCGAGCCTAATCTTCTGCAACTAGTTAGTCTTAAGAGAGACTGCAAAGGTGACCGGCTTCTATTTGTGTGTTTATTGTTTCATCAGTAATCCTCTATTATCGTAATCACACTTGATATCTTTGGAACAGGGACACTCAGCTGTATTTTAGTGGAACTACACAAAATGATCGGAATGTTGCATGCTCCAGACAGCTACTTTTTTCCCAACATGCCTTGTTGATTTAGACAGAGCTGGGGGGACGTTGCTGCCAATGAAAGCATGGATCAATTTTAATTTAACACATTCTCACAACTTTGTCTTCAGTTGTGATGTAATTATTAGCTCTGATCTGCTAATAATTGACATGCATTAGCAAGGAAGTTAGTTTTTTATTGTTTCCGAAAGAGCATCGATGGCAAGACACGCGAAACAAAAGCTGAAAGCTCACACCATTGTACAATTTCATGTCGCTGGAAAATTATTTGTATAGTACGTCAATTATGTAAACAAATGATGGAAGCTTGATAGCATTGCCAGAAGCCTCTTCATCATCCGAGTCCATGTGCCATGCACAAAATTATACTCCTTCGTTCCTAAATATTTATCTTTTTACAAATTTCAAACGGGCATATTTTAGAGTGTAGATTCACTCATTTTGCTTCGTATGTGTACTCCCTCCGTTCCTAAATATTCTATTCGTCTTAATGCTTTGCTTGATCATCCTCTTAAGAAAAATGAAAGACTTGATATCTTTTATAATGGACTAATCGATGCCTCCAGAGATTACCTGGATAGTTGTGCTGGTTCTGTTTTCAGGAAAGAACACCGGATGAAGCTAAATTTCTTTTGAATAATATGTTGACAAATGAAAATAATTGGACACCTACGGAGCCAATTTCCGAGCCTATTACTAAACCAACTCTGAAGAAGAGGGGTATTCTATTTCTCAGTCCTGAAGATATGCAAGAGGCAAAGAAATCTATGAAAGAAAAAGGTATTAAAGCTGAAGATGTTAAGAATTTACCTCCTATTGAAGAAATACATGGTCTTAATTTACCGCCTGTTGAAGAAACATATGATCTTAATCCTTTACCTATTGAAGAAACTCATGGTCTTGATAACCCGACACAGGTAGTGAAGGTAAATTCTCTCTATAGATATGATAAAGCTGAAATCCCATTTACTAAGTTTGCTAGCCCATGCTTAGATGAGTTTGATAAATTTACGATTAAGCAAGTTAATGCTTATTTTGGTAGACAATTGAAATACAATTCAAATATGCTTGAACACTTGGGTGATTATATGGCTAATGTCAAAGGTGAAATTAAACTTATTAGTAAACATGCTTCTATGGTTACCACTCAAGTAGAACAAGTACTTAAAGCTCAAAATAATTTGCTCAATGAATTAAATAGCAAGAATAATGATAATGTTGTTAGAGTTATGACTAGAGGTGGAAAAATGGTAGGACTTTGCATGCTTCTAGTGAACCCATGATAGGACTTTTGCTACCGTTACCACTACCATCATATTACTTTGCTACTAAACACTTTCCTGTAGATATTAAGTTTCCAGGTGTGGTTAAATTGACAACTCAGCTGCTAATACTTGAGAGCATTCTTTGGCTCCCCTTGTGTCGAATCAATAAATTTGGCTTGAATACTTTACCCTCAAAAACTGTTGTGATCCCCTATACTTGTGAGTTATCAGAGTCTTTCGTCAAGGAAAAAAATCATAAGCTAGCTCATGGGACGAAACTCCGCCGCCACGAGGTGGAACCCTGGTGGAACCAGTCTAGGGCTCCGACGGAGCTGTTCTGCCGGGGAAATTTCCCTCCGGGAGTGGGAAATCATCACCATCGTCATCACCAATGACCCTCTCATCGGGAGGGGGTCAATCTCCATCAACATCTTCACCAGCACCATCTCATCTCAAACCCTAGTTCATCTCTTGTATCCAATCTTTGTATCCAAACCTCAGATTGGTACCTGTGGGTTGCTAGTAGTGTTGATTACTCCTTGTAGTTGATGCTAGTTGGTTTACTTGTTGGAAGATCATATGTTCAGATCCATTATGCATATTAATACCCCTCTGATTATGAATATGAATATGCTTTGTGAGTAGTTACGTTTGTTCCTGAGGACATGTGAGATGTCTTGCTATAAGTAGTCATGTGAATTTGGTATTCGTTCGATATTTTGATGATATGTATGTTGTCATCCCTCTAGTGGTGTCATGTGAACATCGACTACATGATACTTCACCATTGTTTGTGCCTAGAGGGAGGCATTGGGAAGTAATAAGTAGATGATGGGTTGCTAGAGTGATAGAAGCTTAAACCCTAGTTTACGCGTTGCTTCGTAAGGGGCTGATTTGGATCCATATGTTTCATGCTATGGTTAGGTTTACCTTAATACTTCTGTTGTAGTTCCGGATGCTTGCAATGGGGGTTAATCATAAGTGGGATGCTTGTCCAAGTAAGGAAAGTACCCAAGCACCGGTCCGGCCACATATCAAATTATCAAAGTACCAAACGCGAATCTTATGAACATGATGAAAACTAGCTTGACGATAATTCCCATGTGTCCTCGGGAGCGGTTTCCTTCATATAAGAGTTTGTCCAGGCTTGTCCTTTGCTACAAAAAGGATTGGGCTATCTTGCTGCACCTTATTTACTTTTATTACTTGCTACTCGTTACAAATTACCTTATCACAAAACTGTCTGTTACCGATAATTTTAGTGCTTCAGAGAATACCTTACTGAAAATTGCTTATCATTTCCTTCTGCTCCTCGTTTGGTTCGACACTCTTACTTATCAAAAAGGCTACGATAGATCCCCTACACTTGTGGGCCATCAAGACTCTTTTCTGGTGCCGTTGCCGGGGAGTGAAGCGCCTTTGGTAGGTGGAATTTGGTAAGGAAAAATTTATATTGTGTGCTGAAATTTACTATCACTTGTTACTATGGAACATAATCCTTTGAGGGGCTTGTTCGAGGTATCTTCACCCCGACCAGTACAGCAAAGAGTTGCTCCTCAACCTACTGAAAATGTTTACTTTGAAATTCCTTCGGGTATGATAGAGAAACTGCTAGCTAATCCTTTTGCAGGAGATGGAACATTTCATCCCGATTTACACTTAATCTATATGGATGAAGTTTGTGGATTATTTAAGCTTGCAGGTATGCCCGATGATGTTATCAAGAAGAAGGCCTTCCCTTTATCTTTGAAGGGAGAGGCGTTGACATGGTATACGCTATGTAATGATATGGGATCATGGAACTACAAATGATTGAAATGGGAATTTCATCAGAAGTTTTATCCTATGCATCTTGTTCATCGTGATTGTAATTATATATATAATTTTTGGCCTCGCAAAAGAGAAAGCATCGCTCAAGCTTGGGGGAGGCTTAAGTCAATGTTATATTCATGCCCCAATCATGAGCTCTCAAGGGAAATGATTATTCAAAATTTTTATGCTCGGCTTTCTCTCAATAATCGCTCCATGCTCGATCCTTGTTGTACTTGATCTTTTATGATGAAGACTATTGAATTCAAATGGGATTTATTGGAAATAATTAAACGCAACTCTGAACATTGGGACCTCGACGAAGGTAAGGAGTCAGGTACAACACCTAAGTTTGATTGCGTTAAATCTTTTATGGATACCGATGTTTTCCATGAATTTAGCACTAAATATGGACTTGACTCTGAGATAGTAGCTTCTTTCTGTGAATCCTTTGCTACTCATGTTGATCTCCCAAAGGAGAAGTGGTTTAAATATAATCCCCCCACTGAGTTAAAAGTAGTTGATCCTATTAAAGTTGAATAAAAGACTATCACTTATGATGATCCTGTTGTTCCTGCTGCTTATATTGAGAAGCCACCTTTCCCTGTTAGAATAAAGGATCATGCTAAAGCTTCAACTGTAGTCAACAAAAGTAATATTAGGACACACATTCCCCCTGAGCAAGTTAAAGTTGAACCTAAAATTCTATGGTTAAAGATCTCTTGGCCGATAATATTGATGGGCATGTTATTTACTTCTGCAATGACGCTGCTAGAATTGCTAGACCTGATGCTAAAAATAAACATAGACCTGTTGTAGGCATCCCTGTTATTTCCGTTAAAATAGGATATCATTGTTATCATGGCTTATGTGATATGGGTGCTAGTGCAAGTGCAATACCTCATTCGTTATACGAAGAAATTATAAATGATTTTGCACCTGCTGAGATAGAAGATATCGATGTTACCATTAAACTTGCCAATAGAGATACTATTTCACCGGTTGGGATCGTTAGAGATGTTGAAGTCTTGTGTGGGAATGTTAAATATCCTATTGATTTTCTTGTTCTTGGTTCCCCACAAGATAGCTTTTGTCCCATTATATTTGGTAGACCCTTCTTGAACACTATTAATGCCAGGATAGACTGTGAAAAGGATGTTGTTACTATTGGTTTGGGTGATATGTCTCATGAGTTTAGTTTTGCTAAATTTAGTAGACAACCCCGTGATGAGGAATTGCCTAGTAAAGATGAAATTATTGCTCTTGCTTCTATTGCCGTGCCTCCTAGTGATCCTTTAGAACAATATTTGCTAGACCATGAAAATGATATGTATATGAATGAAAGAAGTGAAATATATGAAGTATTCTTTAAACAGGGACCTATTCTTAAACACAACTTGCCTGTTGAAATCCTAGGGGATCCTCCTCCACCCAAGGGTGATCCCGTGTTTAAGATTAAACCATTGCCTGATACTCTTAAATATGCTTATCTTGATGAAAAGAAGATATATCCTATTATTATTAGTGCTAACCTTTCAGAGCATGAACAGGAGAAATTATTGAAAACTCTTAAGAAGCACCATGCTGCTATTGGATATACTCTTGATGATCTTAAGGGCATTAGTTCCACTCTATGTCAACACAAAATAAATTTGGAGAAAGATGCCAAACCAGTTATTGATCACCAACAACGGCTAAATCCTAAGATGAAAGAAGTGGTAAGAAAGGAAATATTAAAGCTCCTTGAAGCAAGTATAATTTATCCCATTGCTGATTGTCAGTGGGTAAGTCTTGTCCATTGTGTCCCTAAGAAGGGAGGTATTACTGCCGTTCCTAATGATAAAGATGAATTGATTCCGCAAAAAATATTATAGGTTATAGGATGGTGATTGATTTTTGCAAATTAAATAAAGCTACTAAAAAGATCATTACCCTTGGACTTTCATTGATCAAATGCTAGAAAGATTATCCAAACATACACATTTTTGCTTTCTAGATGGTTACTCTATTTTCTCTCAAATACCTGTGTCAGCTGATGATCAAGAAAAGACTACTTTTACTTGCCCTTTCGGTACCTTTGCTTATAGACGTATGCCTTTTGGTTTATGTAATGCACTTGCTACCTTTCAAAGATGCATGATGGCTATATTCTCTGACTTTTGTGAAAAGATTTGTGAAGTTTTCATGGATGATTTCTCTGTTTATTGATCCTCTTTTGATGATTGCTTGAGCAACCTTGATCGAGTTTTGCAGAGATGTGAAGAAACTAACTTTGTCTTGAATTGGGAGAAATGCCACTTTATGGTTAATGAAGGTATTGTCTTGGGGCATAAAATTTCTGAAAGAGGTATTGAAGTTGACAAAGCTAAAGTTGATGCTATTGAAAAGATGTCGTGTCCCAAGGACATCAAAGGTATAAGAAGTTTCCTTCATCATGCCGGTTTTTATAGGAGGTTCATTAAGGACTTCTCAAAAATTTCCCGGCCTGTGACTAACCTATTACAAAAAGATATTCCTTTTGTCTTTGATGATGATTGTGGAGAAGCATTTGAAATACTTAAGAAAGCCTTGATTTCTGCACCTATTGTCCAGCCACCTGATTCGAATTTACCCTTTGAAATTATGTGTGATGCTAGTGACTATGCTGTAGGTGCTTGTTGGTGTCAGAACCAGCGGATCTCGGGTAGAGGGTCTCGAACTGTGCGTCTAAGGCGGAAGGTAATAGGAGGCGAGGGACACGATGTTTACCCAGGTTCGGGCCCTCTCGATGGAGGTAATACCCCACTTCCTGCTTGATTGATCTTGATGATATGAGTATTACAAGAGTTGATCTACCACGAGATCGTAGAGGCTAAACCCTAGAAGCTAGCCTATGGTATGATTGTATGTTGTCCTACGGACTAAACCCCTCCGATTTATATAGACACCAGAGGGGGCTAGGGTTACACGAAGTCAGTTACAAGGGAGGAGATCTACATATCCGTATTGCTAAGCTTGCCTTCCACGCCAAGGAGAGTCCCATCCGGACACGGGACGAAGTCTTCAATATTGTATCTTTATAGTCCAACAGTACAGTCCGGCCAAAGGATATAGTTCGGCTGTCCGGAGACCCCCTATCAACAGTACAGTCCGGCCAAAGATTGTCTTCGGCATTGCAAGGCGGGTTCTTCTCCAAATTCTGAATATCT
Organism: Triticum urartu; assembly: GCF_003073215.2. Taxonomy (NCBI): domain Eukaryota; kingdom Viridiplantae; phylum Streptophyta; class Magnoliopsida; order Poales; family Poaceae; genus Triticum; species Triticum urartu. The sequence continues at coordinate 591,684,536 of NC_053026.1, forward strand.
GCTGAGTAGTGTCCAGCTCCCCATAAATGTTGCACTTCTTGGCTTCCGCGCCCAATAAGGGCTATCTTCCATGTGTCGAGCGATTGCGAGGAGGCAGGGCATTTTTACATTCGCCACCCTAGCCATGTAAGTAAACTGTCTATTAAAGAGACGAGGATTCTTAGATCCACACCACATCATCCTCCCACGGCGAGTACCCATCGGAGCGCGTTCGGAAAAATCCATTCCAACATGGCCGGCCATCGCAGCTCCTCCTCGTGCTCCCGTAGCCCTAAGCCCGGTGATTGGGAGAAGTGTTCCGTCCCGCACAGCCAATTAGTAGAGTTACAGACCCAGGGATTTCTCCCTCCAGCGTATATGGTCCCCGTTCGAGCCGGGCTCGCCACCTATAATGGCGGGGAGCAAGCGGAGAGCTTCCCCAACCCCTCCAAGGGGGAGCGGGTATGCCTTGTCCCTTATTTACTAAGGGGACTTGGATTTCCAATCCATCCGTTCCTCCGTGGGCTCCTGGAGTTTTATGGCCTCCAGTTGCATAATTTCACCCTCGCTTCCATATTACACATCGCTGGTTATGTTGCCCTTTGTAAGCTGTTTATGGGCTGCGAAGCTCATTTCGAGCTATGGAAGAGGCTATTCTGCCTTGTGCCCCGTACACAGAAGGGGTCAATATATCAAGTGGGCGGAGCCGAAATATGGCGCAATGCCGGGACCGGATACCTGTCCGGTATCCCGAAGAAGACGTCCGAAGACTGGCGTTCGGAGTGGTTTTACATGGAGGACGTCGCCCTTCCAGATCCTATTTGGATGGGTCTTCCCGAGTTCGACAATGCCCCTTCGAAGAAACACCGAAGTTGGTGCCTACGGAGCCCTCAGGAGGAAGATAACGGAGAAGTCCTTTACCTGATGGGCCGGATAAAAGTGATGGCTCAATGAGGACTGACAATAATCGAGGTTATGTCAATATGTATAATGCGGGGGGTGCAGCCACTTCAATATCGAGGGCACCCCATGTGGCGCTTTAACGGGGAAGATGATGCCACCCACTGCGGGCGTAAGGGACCGGACTCGGTTGCTGCTCTAGCAAAAATTATGTCCGATTTGTTCAAGGGAGAGGAAGAGGAGTTCATCCGTATTAAGCCACGGGATGGATTCTCCATGTACAACCCTCCAAGTTGGGTGAGCTGTCACTTTTTACTCCCAACCTTCCCGCATTCTTCGTCATAAATACTCACCTTGCCCTTTCATGGCAGGAACTGCGAAAAGCCGCAAGGGGGGTCAACAGGCCACCTCCACAATCGGAGGACCCTGACCGGGCCCTCGATCCTGGACTCGAATAGGATCCGGACATATTTGTGGAGCTGATCGACAGGACATTCTATCAATTGAGCTATGATGTTGCCATGGTGACCATCATAGCCAACTATCCTGGGCTACTCCCTGCATCGCAGGTAAGAAAAACTGGAGTCCCCACTTCCGAGAAGGATCCCCTTTTATGCACTTCACCTACCGTACACATATGATGTTTTACACGGAAGGCCCTCGGGACGCCATGCCGAACCCGCGGTGACTCGCCAAGACACCGAACCCGGGTAGGCTAAAAAGGAAGGCGGTCATGACTGAGACGCCGGCGCAGAGGTATGATACAGAACCTCGCTCCATGGTTGTCATCTTTCTTAAAATATAATGACGTCCATGTTTCCTAGTAGGAAAAATGCGCCGGACTATATCTGGAGAGGTTGCCGATCACGCCTCCACCAGTCGGGCTCCAGGGCCGAACATAGAGGCGGAAGCTAACACGGGGCGAACGCTGTATGCTCCTCCTACAAAGGATGCAGATAGACTATCTGCTACAAATTCTGAAGTGGAGAGCGCCATGAATCACAGGCGTCGCCGGGCCGTACTTCGTGATGCTTGTTTCTCCCAAGAGGCGTTCGATGCCTTCAACTCAGGAGACGCGTACATCTGTGCTGCTCAAAACGGTCTTGCCAGAGCCATAGACCAGTATGTAAAGGATATACGGGTAAGAAAATCTGACGATTATATATATCAGTAGCCCCTGAGACTTGAAACAGTTGACACAACTGATTTAAGGATCATTATTTGTGCAGGTTCTTACAGAGAATAATTCCCAATTGTCTTAAGAGCTGGAAGAGTGCAAAGCCCAGCTACGGGCCGCGGTTGCCGCGTTGAAGGAGTTCGAGAAGGCCCCCTCTGGTAACACTTGTTTCCATTGCAAAGAATGACAGATACCAGATAGTATGCGGCATGCATGCAAATCTAACAATAGATGTTGCAGATGACTCCGGAGTGAATCCGGAGGCCGTGCCGGAGAATGCACAACGTGCTAATCGACATCTAAATGCTGGTGAGCGCGTGCTTACGCGGGTCAGGGAGGAGAAAAATAATCTTCAGGACGCCAATATCCAGCTGGGCGTGGAACTGAAAGATGTCCGAGTCCAGCTTGCGGACTCCGTGAAGGAGAATAAGCGGCTTCAACGCGACATTTTCAGTAAGTGCTTGAACAAACTTTTGAAAGAGTTCGGCGAAGAAGCCGGCTAACAGAGTTATGTCTGCAGGTATGCTGACGGGTCGTCCCGCGGAGGAGATGCCCGGGTCTACGGGTGATCTTCTACCAGAGCTCTCACAACTGCACGAACAAGTTCGTCAGGTGATGCAGGGTATTGCCTAAGCCTTGTGGCCATCCGCCTCCCCGCTAGGAGGCGTGGGGGAGCCTATAGAGAAGCTCAGGGGAGCGCGGCGGCGCTTCCGATTATGGAAGATATCAGCCTGCCGACAAGGTGCAAGGGAAGCCTGGGCCATGGTGAAGACGCGATATACCAAAGCTGACCCAAACCACATGGAAGAGGTCGGACCTATGGGGCCTGATGGGAAAGAGATCCCTGTCAGTTTGGTGTATGACCAAGTAGAATTAGCCACAAAGTATTCCCAACAGGATTGTTGGCTAGACAGCCTGTTGGATGGTATAGAAGAAGAATTTAGTCAGTCTTAGTGCCTTTGTACTTTAAGTGACATATATAATGTCCCTAGCCGGATTGTAAATCATTTGTCATGGCGGAACTTTTCGCTTCAACCTCTGGACCCGATAGTCTGGAGTGTATCTGAATACCCGCTCGGTTATGTAAAAACCGGGGTATGCGTGGAAATCAGGCGTAGGGGTCATAAGTGCTTAAACAGACAAGTACCCAACTAGCTATGTTACATTACATGGATAGTAAGAAATATCTTCCAGGGAGAATAGTTCCGTTAAGGGTCCCTTTCCCTGGGTACGCATGCCCTAATGTGCATGTCCGAACTGCGAAAAGAGACGCAGGCTATAAACATCTGGGGGCATGTATCAAAATAAATAAAAGTCATCTTTTGTTCACCGACCGAATATTCCCTTAATAACACTAGCTTTCGGCTTCACCCAGTCTGAGGTACACATCCGACTGACCCGGCAGTAACAATCGCAGAGGTGCTCCCCTTATGCCCTAGCCGAATTAACGGGAACGTAGGGCATAAATACAAGAGCCAGGCAACCCAGCTTGGCCAAAACTTAAGTCATATCGATGCATATAATGGAGAAAAAAGGTACATGTGGAAGAATAACACATGTGTGGGGCATAAAGCCCAGAAAAATAGTTATATTAAGCTTCTGTATAAGAAGCCCCCAGGTATAATGAGCGTGGTTAGCGTGTCAAGATTGTGTAGTCAAGACACAAGTTAGCCTTTTAAGGACTTGAGGTGAAGAAAAAGAAGAGAGAAAGAGAGAAAAGACAGATAACAGATATGCAAAAAATTGACAGGGGTAAGGAGACGTACATAGAGTCCGGCACTAGGTGTAGAATCTTCGGAGTCTGGCTGCATTCCATGGGTTTGGCTCGAGTCGATTGTCCGATGCATCCCGCAGACGGTACGCTCCACCGGTCAGAACCTGGTCAATAATGAAGGGACCTTCCCATTTGGGCTTGAGATTGTTCTTTTTCTTCTCCGGCAGGCGTAGAACTAGTTCGCCAACGTTATAGGTTTTGGCCGGTACTTCTCTGCTTTGATACTTTCGAGCCTGTTGCTGATAGAATGCGGAACGGGCTTTTTCCACGTTGCGCTCCTCCTCCAGGGCGTCCAAACTGTCCTGCCGATCGAGCTCGGCCTCTTTTTCTTCGTACATGCGCACTCGAGGTGGGTCATGAATTATGTCGCAAGGTAGAACCGCCTCTGCGCCATACACCATAAAAAATGGTGTGTATCCGGTAGTGTGATTCGGCGTGGTCCGCAGCCCCCATAGTACGGAGTCGAGCTCCTCTACTCAGTGTGTGTTTGATTCCTTTAATGAACCCACTAACCTGGGTTTGATGCCGCTCATGATAAGACCATTTGCTCGCTTGACTTGACCGTTAGTTTGCTGGTGATAGATAGAAGCATAATCGAGCTTGATGCCCATGTTGCTGCACCAAAGTTTTACCTCGTCGGCTGTAAAGTTCGTGCTGTTGTCAGCGATGATGTTGTGGGGATGCCATAACAGTGTACAACCCCAGATATGAAGTCTATCACCGGTCTGGATTCAGCCATTTTAATGGGTTTGGCTTCTATCCATTTGGTGAATTTATCCACCATGACCAATAAGTATTTTTTCTTATGGGTTCCCCCTTTGAGGGGTCCGACCATATCAAGCCCCCAGACCGCAAAGGGCCAAGTAATGGGGATTGTTTGGAGAGCGGTAGGCGGCATATGGCTTTGATTTGCAAAAAGCTGGCAACCGACGCAACGTTGGACCAGATCATGTGCATCTGCTCGGGCCGTCGGCCAATAGAAACCTATATGGAAGGCCTTGCTTACTGTAGCGACCTGACCCGAATGGATCACGTCTACTGTGCTACGGTGTCATCCGTGGATCAGTAATGCTGACACCACACAGTACATCGAGGATTTATAGCAGAGTTGCAATCACACACTTATTACATCGATGGCTCAAAAAGAACTTATTACAATAAATATGGCTGAAGGCCATCTAATATCGATAACAGCGGAAGACTTTGGAAGATAAATGGGTCCATCAACTCCAGCGGCATCACTGAGTATAGAACCACGACCTAAAACACCTCAATCGTCGTCTGAAAAGTCTACAACATTAACGTTGCAGCCCGAAAACGGGTCAGCACATGGAATATGCTGGCAAAGTAACACATAGAGAGTAATGAAATGAAACAGCTATACTATATGCATATATGGCTGGTGGAAAGCTCTATGGTTACAGTTTTGGGTAAAGCCAATTTTTCCCTACTGCAAAGGAATAAAATTTATTTAACTATCATGGTGGTTGTGAAACATCGAGAATGGTTGACAGCATTCTCAATCCCAATTAAAAATAATTAAAACCCAATAATATTAATTAGAAGTAACATGTCGAGATTCACTCGATATTCAAGTACTAGATACTCAAGTTGTCCATAACCGGGGACACGGCTAATCATGATTAGTTTGTACACTCTGTAGAGGTTTGCGCACTTTTTCCCACATGACTCGATCGCCTTCGTTTGTTTTCTCGCACTACATGGTGTTTGAGAAACGGATGACCGAGACATAGTCTTTCAGAAGCACTAGCACCTTACATGTGGGGTAGACCGGTACACCTACATCCCCTACATCTGCTAGTCCACCCCGTAAGAGTTCGCACGACTTAGTCAACTATGCCAGAGCCCATAGTAGCATGTGGCTGCACACCGAAGTTTCTAGCATGAATTATCTTATGATCCCTTTGAGCCTGGGTGGCGGTCCAAAATAAAACAGGCAAGTCCTGATAGACATCAGGTGCCTCAATCCACCCAGATGTGTGTTTAAGTTGCCACCTTAGATAAACCATTAAAATTATCAACTCACATCTGTCATGGATATCACTCACCCAATCCACGTCTACTAGCATAGCATGGCATAATAAGCAAACGTAGAAGTAACTCCCAAAGGTTTCATAATAAACAGGTAATAGGTACTACCTCATCTACTTCCCATCCCACAATTTAATTAGATCCTAATCATGCAGTGTGAGAGGATTTATCTAATGCAATAAAACATGGGTTGTAGAAAAGGTATGATCAAAGTGTTACTTGCCTTGCTGATGATCCGTGAGTCCTAGGGTTTCGAAGTAACAGGCGGCGCAATCCGGGTAATCTATCACAGACAAACAACAAGCACACAATAAGTACTCATCTAATGCACAGGTAAAACTCGAACAAGAGAATGAACCAGATAGTTCAACTTAAGAACTCTGGTTGCAAAGAAAGAACGAACCGAACAAAGAAACGGAAAACAAACGGCGGAAGAAAACAACTCGGTTCTAGCAAGTTGAAACTAGGTCAAATTTTACCGGAGCAAAAACTTGTTTAAGTTGATTAGACGGAACGGCGGTTTCAAAACGAAACTCCAGGCGCTTGAATCACCTGATTCCGATAAACGAGCGAGAAGATAAACTAGAACGAAGATCGGATCTGAGATCGCGATCGCAGAAAAGACGCGGAATAAATCCGACGAAAAGAAAAAGAAGAACGGTTAAACGAACGGACGTTCGTTAACCTAGAAGAATCCGGTGATCACGTTCGTTAGGATGAATGGTCCGGCGAACGGTCCAAGGCAACTAAATCGGAGAAGAAAACGAATCCGATCTAGGGTTTCGGAGAAGAAAAGATCGAAACGAAAAACAGATCGAGAAAACCGGAATGGTTTAGAGAAGAAAAGAATCGGAACGATTAGAAGAAAACGATCTGAGAAAAAGAGACGCGGGGCAACCTCCGGCGAGGTCTCTGGCGAGGGGCTCCGGCGGCGTGGCGTTGGGTGGCGGCGGCGGTGGCGTGGGTGAGGGGCGGCTTGGGTGGTGTAGGCAAGGCGCGGCGGCGGCGGGTGATGCAGGGCGCGGCGCGGGTGAGAGGCGCGGCTTGGGTGGTGGAGAGAGGGGTTTTGATTTGATGTTTAGAGGGGGGGTGCCTGGGTATTTATATTGGGGAGGGGGGGTTTACTTGGAGTAGAGGACAAGAAATAGAGTAGGAATAGGAATCCTAGATGAAAAATAAAACGGAATAAAGGAAGGGGGGGCTACCGACCTAAGTCCCGCTGGGACTCGGCCATCGAGCGAAGAGGCGGCGGCGGCCTCGCCTGCCTGGCGCCTGGCGCGCGCAGGGGCTGGCGGCTGGCCTGGCCGGCCGGCTGGGCTTTGGCCCAGTGCGCTGCTCCCGTTTTTTTAAACGGTTCTTCGCGTAGAAAAAAAAACAAAAAGAAAATCTAAACGAGCTCCAAAATAACTAAAGTTAATTTTCCCCGACTCCTAAAAATGAGCAGAACAAAATGAACTTTTCTATGGACCTAAAATGCAATTTTCGAAAACGCGCATTTTTCCCTATCCAAATAAAATGCAAAATAAACACCGGAAAACGAAAATTGATCTATTTATTAAATCTTCATTTTTCCTCAGTTAGGGAAAGTCATATTATTCCCTCTCTTATATATTTTTGACACCGGAAAAATAATTGAAGATAAAATAAATAAATCAAATGATCCTCTTTTCAAAATTTGAGAAAACTCTCAAATATGAAAATAACGAAATCTCCAACTCTCTCCGAGGGTCCTTGAGTTGCGTGAAATTTCTAGGATCAACCAAATGCAAGAAAATATGATATGCATGATGATCTAATGTATAACATTCCAAATTGAAAATTTGGGATGTTACAAACCTACCCCCCTTAAGATGAATCTCGCCCTCGATATTCGGGTTGGCTAGAAAATAGGTGAGGGTGGTCCTTGAGCAAATCTTCTTCTCTCTCCCAGGTGGCTTCATCCTCTGAGTGGTGGTTCCACTGAACTTTGCAAAACTTGATAACTTTGCTGCGAGTAACTCTACTGGCATATTCGAGAATCTTGACTGGCTTCTCCTCATATGTTAAGTCGTCCTTCAACTGAATCGCTTCAAGCGGCACTGTATCTCTTAGCGGTATCTCTGCCATCTCGGCATGACATCTCTTCAGCTGAGAAACATGGAATACGTCATGAACTCCTGACAGTCCCTCTGGTAATTCCAACTTATAAGCGACTTCTCCCATACGTTGCAAGATCTTATACGGTCCAACGAAACGCGGTGCTAACTTTCCCTTAACTCCAAAGTGCTTAACTCCTCGAAGTGGGGATACTCGAAGATAAACTCTGTCTCCGGTTTCATAGACTGTCTCCTTGCGTTTAGAATCTGCGTAGCTCTTCTGCCTGGACTGGGCTACCTTGAGCCTATCGCAAATCAACTTAACTTTCCGTTTAGACTCCTTAATCAAATCTGGTCCAAAGAATTGACGGTCTCCAACTTCGTCCCATGACAACGGTGTCCTGCACCTCCTTCCATATAAAGCTTCGAAAGGTGCCATCTTCAAGCTGGTTTGGTAACTATTGTTGTAGGAAAACTCCGCATATGGCAAGTTATCGTCCCAACTAGATCCATAATCTAGTGCACAAGCTCTCAGCATATCTTCCAAAATCTGATTGACTCTCTCGGTCTGTCCATCTGTCTGCGGATGAAAAGCTGTGCTGAACTCTAGTCTGGTTCCTAAAGTCCCATGCAACTGATTCCAAAACTTTGAGGTAAATTGGGTACCTCTATCTGATACGATACTCCTCGGAACTCCATGCAAACAAATGATCCTAGTCATGTATATCTTTGCCAACTTAGCACTGGTGTAAGTGGTCTTAACTGGAATGAAATGTGCTACCTTTGTCAAACGATCAACTACTACCCATATCGAGTCATATCCTGCTTTTGTCCTAGGTAGTCCTATGATAAAATCCATGTCTATCTTATCCCACTTCCATTCGGGTATCGGCAATGGTTGTAACAATCCTGCTGGCTTCTGATGCTCTGCCTTTACTCTCTGACATACGTCACAAACTGCTACATATGCTGCAATATCCTTCTTCATTCCGGTCCACCAGAATGTTTCCTTCAAATCTAAATACATCTTGGTATTCCCTGGGTGAATCGAATACGGTGAATCATGTGCCTCCTGCAAAATCAACTTCCTGATCTCCGGGTCATTGGGCACATAAACACGGTCCTCAAACCATAGGGTATCGTGCTCATCCTCACGAAATCCCTTTGCTTTTCCTTCGCTCAGTTTCTCCTTTATAGCAGCAATCTCTTTGTCAGATTTCTGAGCTTCTCTGATCTTATCCATCAATGTTGACTGAATCTCCAATGCTGCTACATAGCCTCTTGGAACTATTTCCAAACATAGCTCACGAAGGTTTTCTGCTAACTCCTTTGGTACTTCTCCCGTCACTAGAGTGTTGACATGGCTCTTACGGCTCAATGCTTCAGCTACTACATTAGCTTTTCCGGGATGGTAATGCAATCTCAGGTCATAATCCTTGATGAGTTCCAACCATCTCCTTTGTCTGAGGTTCAACTCCTTCTGCGTGAAAATGTACTTCAAACGCTTGTGGTCCGTGTACACCTCACAATGATTTCCAATGAGGAAATGTCTCCACGTTTTCAATGCATGCACTACGGCTGCTAACTCCAAATCATGCGTGGCATAATTCAACTCATGAGGCTTCAGTTGCCGTGAAGCATACGAAACAACTCTCCCTTCCTGCATAAGCACTGCTCCAAGTCCTCGACGTGAAGCGTCGGAATACACCTCATAATCCTTGGTCTGATCTGGCAAAATCAATACTGGTGAGGTGACCAAACGTTTCTTCAACTCCTGGAAACTAGCCTCACACTCCTCAGTCCATTTGAACTTAGTATCCTTCTTCAACAATTCAGTCATAGGCTTTGCAATCTTTGAGAAATTCTCAATAAATCTCCGGTAGTATCCTGCGAGTCCAAGAAAACTCCGGATCTCTCCAACCGTCGTTGGTGATTCCCATTCGGTTACAGTCTCAACCTTAGTGGGGTCAACTGCTATACCTTCTCCGGATATAAAGTGTCCGAGGAATCCAACTTCCTTCAACCAAAACTCACATTTGCTGAATTTGGCGTATAACTGATGTTCCCTTAGTTTCTCCAAAACCAAACGCAAATGTTCCTTATGCCCCTCTTCATTCTTTGAATAAACCAGGATGTCATCAATGAACACTACGACGAACTTATCCAAAAACTCCATAAACACTTTGTTCATCAGGTTCATGAAATAGGCAGGTGCGTTAGTCAATCCAAATGACATAACGGTATACTCATACAGTCCATATCTCGTGGTGAATGCTGTCTTAGGTATGTCCGGCTCTCGAATCTTCAACTGATGGTACCCTGATCGCAAATCGATCTTGGAAAACACTTTAGCTCCTTGCAACAGATCAAACAGATCGTTGATCATTGGCAGTGGGTACTTGTTCTTGATGGTTACTTCATTCAATCCCCGATAATCAACAACCATCCTTAATGATCCATCCTTCTTTTCCACTAGAAGTACGGGTGATCCCCAAGGCGAAGAACTTGGGCGAATGTAACCTTTATCCAATAACTCCTTAATCTGATTCTTAATTTCCACCAAATCCTTTGCTGGCATCCGGTACGGTCGCTTTGATATTGGGCCTGTACCTGGCAATAACTCAATCAAAAACTCAATGTCTCTATCCGGTGGCATGCCTGGTAATTCCTCAGGAAATACATCAGGAAAATCCTTTACCACTGGTACTTCCTCCTGCACAACTCCTGTTAGGCAATTCACTTGTGTCCTGTTTGGCACATGCCGGGATACATACTTGATCCTTCTTCCTTCTGGTGTGGTAAGCAAAATGGTCTTACTGGCGCAATCGATGTTTCCTCCATACATCGACAGCCAATCCATACCAAGAATCACATCCAACCCCTGGGATTCCAAAATAATTAAATCCGTTGGGAATACATGCATTCCTATACTTAATGGTACTTGGAAACATCCTTGTCTGGCCATGTATTCTGCTCCTGGCGAGCTTACTAGCATAGGTGTTTTAAGAATCCTAGTGGGCAGGCTATACTTTTCCACAAATCCTCTTGATATGTATGAATGTGATGCACCAGTATCAAAAAGAACGAGTGCAGTAAATGACTTAACCAAAAACTTACCGATTACTGCATCGGGCTGATCTTCAACCTCCTCCACATTAACGTGGTTCACCTGTCCCCTATTGAAAGGGTTCGGTTTCTTCCCAGAGCTTCCATTGCCATTTCCATTCTGTCCTTCGGGACATTCATTGGCATAATGTCCGGTCTTCGAACACTTGAAACAGGTGACTTGACTCAGGTCTCTCTTGGTTGGGGTTGATGGGGTGGTCCGGTTCTAGCCGTTGCTTCCTCCATTCCCATTACCATTCTTGTGGCCATTATGGTTGTGCGAGCTACCTCCTCCATGGGTGTGTTGAAACTGAAATCCCAGTTTAGGGGTAAAACGGGGCTTCTGCTGGGCTCCAGAGTTATACTTCCCCTGTCCATACTTCCTCTTATGGTTCTCAATCTGCTGTTGCTTCCCTTCTATCATGATGGCACGATCTACCAACTCCTGGTAGTTGTTGAAACTCGCTACCATCAACTTCATGCTTAGTTCATCATTCAGTCCTTCCAGAAACTTCCCATGCTTAGCTGCATCCGTAGCAACGTCATCTGGGGCATAACGGGCTAGCTTACTAAACTCCTCCACATACTGGCCAACAGTCCTTCCTCCTTGGCGTAAGTTGCGAAACTCACGCTTCTTCAGGGCCATAGCTCCTGCTGAAACATGGGCAGTGCGGAAAGCTTGCTGAAACTGATCCCATGTGACAGTGTCAACTGGGTAAGTGGCTGTGAAATTCTCCCACCATGCTGCCGCGGGTCCGTCTAGCTGATGTGCGGCGAACTTCACTTTCTCACCATCCGTGCATCCTGCCGTGGTCAACTCCCTTCCTATCTTGCGGAGCCAATCGTCTGCTACTATTGGTTTGGTGCTACTGGAAAACACCGGCGGATTCAGCCTAAGGAAACGGGCTAAGTGGTCAATAGGTGGAGGTGGTGGTGGGCTGTTGTTGTTGTTCTGCTGGTTCTGAACTAACATCTGCATCAATTGATTCTGCTGCTGGATCAACTGAGTGAGCTCCGGTGGAAATCCATTGTCACGTCTCGGAGGCATCTGAGGGTCTAGAAAAGACGAGAATTAAGAACAGAGAGAGGTCTAAAGGGAAAACACTACCCATATGCACATGAGCAAATGCACACAAAATCACTTCAATCAATCAAACAAGGGCTTACAACGATCTAAAACTATTGCAAAAGTGCTCGACTATAATGTTTACATGGGGGAATACTACTACTATTTGGTGGTCATCTAGAAATTTGAACCGATGGAAGACTCCATGATATCTGCTCCAGCTTCGTCTTCAAAGTCGGGTTCACTTGGATCCGAATCGGTGTCGTCGATGATGATGTAGTTGTCTGGACATGCGACGTACTCGTCGTCCTCCTCGGCTGCTAACTTCCTCTTGAGTTCTTCAATCTCCTGCTTAAGATCGCCATTGTGTCTTGCTAGAGCTACAATCTCGTCCATGTAGTCCTTGCGTGTAGACTTCAGTTCTCCTTCTAGCTCGATGATCCTTGCCTTCGCATTCTTCAACTCTATCATATCATTGCACATCTGGTTCTCGTGGCGTCGAATGTGCTGGTTTAACTCCTGGATGAAAGATGCAATGGATCTATCCTTCTTGGTGCTGACTAACTCCCATTGTTCATCTCGGGGTCCGCAAATCTGGTAGATAGTGTCCTTCAGGTCTTCTTGATAAACTTCTCCAATGCGTCCTATGGTGATATGGGCTGCCATGCTCCTTCCCAGACTCCAGGTTGGTGCATTGAAAACACTATCTATAGGCTTCATGATTGGCGCGAATGTCCTTCCCGGAATGTGAGCTTGAATCTTCCAGCGCTCCTCTTCAGGCAGAGTGGCGTTGAAGGTTCCCGTGAAGCTTGGTAATCCAATGTTCAGGTACTTGGTGACTTCCTTCAGGTGAAATCCAAATGGTGTGCCTTCATCCGGTTGAGCGTACTTAATCTTCGCGTGCGTCATCCTAAAAGAGTAGAAAAGATGAGGAGTTAGAAAATGAGAAGAGAATGGTGATCTATGGCTTTAACTTAGTGGTCGTGTCCTACAGTCAGCGTGTGCTCTGATACCATCTCTGTAGCGACCTGACCCGAATGGATCACATCTACTGTGCTACGGTGTCATCCCTGGATCAGTAATGCTGACACCACACAGTACATCGAGGATTTATAGCAGAGTTGCAATCACACACTTATTACATCGATGGCTCAAAAAGAACTTATTACAATAAATATGGCTGAAGGCCATCTAATATCGATAACAGCGGAAGACTTTGGAAGATAAATGGGTCCATAACCGGGGACACGGCTAATCATGATTAGTTTGTACACTCTGCAGAGGTTTGCGCACTTTTTCCCACATGACTCGAGCCTCCGTTTGTTTTCTCGCACTACATGGTGTTTGAGAAACGGATGACCGAGACATAGTCTTTCAGAAGCACTAGCACCTTACATGTGGGGTAGACCGGTACACCTACATCCCCTACATCTGCTAGTCCACCCCATAAGAGTTCACACGACTTAGTCAACTATGCCAGAGCCCATAGTAGCATGTGGCTGCACACGGAAGTTTCTAGCATGAATTATCTTATGATCCCATTGAGCCTAGGTGGCGGTCCAAAATAAAACAGGCAAGTCCTGATAGACATCAGGTGCCTCAATCCACCCAGATGTGTGTTTAGGTTGCCACCTTAGATAAACCATTAAAACTATCAACTCACATCTGTCATGGATATCACTCACCCAATCCACGTCTACTAGCATAGCACGACATAATAAGCAAACATAGAAGTAACTCCCAAAGGTTTCATAATAAACAGGTAATAGGTACTACCTCATCTACTTCCCATCCCACAATTTAATTAGATCCTAATCATGCAGTGTGAGAGGATTGATCTAATGCAATAAAACATGGGTTGTAGAAAAGGTATGATCAAAGTGTTACTTGCCTTGCTGATGATCCGCGAGTCCTAGGGTTTCGAAGTAACAGGCGGCGCAATCCGGGTAATCTATCGCAGACAAACAACAAGCACACAATAAGTACTCATCTAATGCACAGGTAAAACTCGAACAAGAGAACGAACCAGATAGTTCAACTTAAGAACTCCGGTTGCAAAGAAAGAACGAACCGAACAAAGAAACGGAAAACAAACGGCGGAAGAAAACAACTCAGTTCTAGCAAGTTGAAACTAGGTCAAATTTTACCGGGGCAAAAACTTGTTTAGGTTGATTAGACGGAACGGCGGTTTCGAAACGAAACTCCAGGCGCTTGAATCACCTGATTCCGATAAACGAGCGAGAAGATAAACTAGAACGAAGATCGGATCTGAGATCGCGATCGCGGAAAAGACGCGGAATAAATCAGACGAAAAGAAGAAGAAGAACGGTTAAACGAACGGACGTTCGTTAACCTAGAAGAATCCGGTGATCACGTTCGTTAGGACGAACGGTCCGGCGAACGGTCCAAGGCAACTAAATCGGAGAAGAAAACGAATCTGATCTAGGGTTTCGGAGAAGAAAAGATCGAAACAAAAAACCGATCTAGAAAACCGGAACGGTTTACAGAAGAAAAGAATCGGAACGATTAGAAGAAAACGATCCGAGGAAAAGAGACGTGGGGCAACCTCCGGCGAGGTCTCCGGCGAGGGGCTCCGGCGGCGTGGCGTTGGGCGGCGGCGGCGGTGGCGTGGGTGAGGGGCTGCTTGGGTGGTGTAGGCAAGGCGCGGCGGCGGCGGGTGACGCAGGGCGCGACGCGGGTGAGAGGCGCGGCTTGGGTGGTGGAGAGAGGGGGTTTTGATTTGATGTTTAGAGGGGGGGTGCTTGGGTATTTATATTGGGGAGGGGGGGGGTTTACTTGGAGTAGAGGACAAGAAATAGAGTAGGAATAGGAATCCTAGATGAAAAAGAAAACGGAATAAAGGAAAGGGGGGGGCTACCGACCTAAGTCCCGCTGGGACTCGGCCATCGAGCGAAGAGGCGGCGGCGGCCTCGCCTGCCTGGCGCCTGGCGCGCGCAGGGGCTGGCGGCTGGCCTGGCCGGCCAGCTGGGCTTTGGCCCAGTGCGCTGCTCCCGTTTTTTTTAAACAGTTCTGCGCGCAGAAAAAAAAAACAAAAAGAAAATCTAAACGAGCTCCAAAATAACTAAAGTAAATTTTCCCCGACTCCTAAAAATGAGCCGAACAAAATGAACTTTTCTATGGACCTAAAATGCAATTTTCGGAAACGCGCATTTTTCCCTATCCAAATAAGATGCAAAATAAACACCGGAAAACGAAAATTGATCTATTTATTAAATCTTCATTTTTCCTCAGTTTGGGAAAGTCATATTATTCCCTCTCTTTTATATTTTTGACACTGAAAAAATAATTGAAGATAAAATAAATAAATCAAATGATCCTCTTTTCAAAATTTGAGAAAACTCTCAAATATGAAAATAACGAAATCTCCAACTCTCTCCGAGGGTCCTTGAGTTGCGTGAAATTTCTAGGATCAACCAAATGCAAGAAAATATGATATGCATGATGATCTAATGTATAACATTCCAAATTGAAAATTTGGGATGTTACACTTACAAGGGCCCGGGATGCGGCGTGGTGGCCGCCGAGTCCAGCATGGATTTCTGCCAAAAGCTTCCGCCCTTCATCTTCGGAGATGCACCTTTGAAGGACTCCGGTAGTGCTTTTCTTATAAAGCTCTCCCTCGTGGACCTTGTAGGCTTTAGATTGCCGCACTATGCAGCGTGCCTCATTTTGGTCCTCGGGTAGTTCCTGCCTGGTTAGGTAGGCCAGGAATGGTTCTGTCCACGGGGCGATGATGGCCATTATCACATGGGCTGAAGGTGTTATTTCAATGGCAGAGCCTCCGATTGTGTCATAGTGTTCGGTATTTGGTGTTGTGGCCGGGTCCGGACTATTTTTACCGGTGTCCCCTTCCCAGACCACGGATGGCTTAAACAGCCTTTCCAAGAAGATGTTAGGTGGGACAGGATCGCACTTAGCGCCGATACGGGCGAGGATATCCGCCGCCTGATTGTTTTCTCGAGCCACATGGTGGAATTCAAGCCTCTCAAACCGAGCTGATATTTTGAGGACGGCGTTGCGATATGCCGCCATTTTCAGATCCTTGGCATCGAAGTCTCCATTTATTTGAGATATTGCGAGGTTCGAGTCCCCACACACCTCCAAGCGTTGAATGCCCATGGAAACTGCCATCCAGAGACCATGTAATAGGGCCTCGTATTCGGCTACGTTGTTGGAGTCTGTGTATCGTATTTGAAGTACGTATTGGACTGTATCTCTGGTGGGGGACGTCAGGACGACGCCAGCCCCCAGACCAGCCAGCATTTTAGAGCCGCCAAAGTGCATGATCCAATTGGAGTACGCGCCGTACTCTTTAGGGAGTTCGGCTTCTGTCCACTCGGCGACGAAATCGGCTAGTACTTGCGACTTAATGGCTCGTTGTGGTCTATATGTTATGTCGAACGGGAGGAGCTCGATAGCCCATTTGGCAATCCGGCCCGTGGCATCGCGGTTGTTTATTATGTCGTTGAGTGGTACTTCTGAGGCCGCATAATTGAACACTCTTGAAACTAGTGTTGTAATTTCCGGGATGCCATGAATACCGCATATGCTATCTTTTTATAATGTGCGTACCGTGATTTGCATGGAGTGAGGACAGTGGATACATAATATACTGGCTTTTGAAGTGGGAATTTATGTCCGTCCGTATCTTGTTCGATGACAAGCACTGCGCTTACAACTAGTGAGTTGCCGCTATATATAACAGCATTGGTTCGCCGACATTTGGCGCGGCCAAGATTGGGTTGGTGGCTAGGATGGCTTTTATTTCTTCCAATCCGGCCGTGGATGCGTCCGTCCACTTGAAGTGTTTGGTGCGCCGAAGAAGGCGATAAAGGGGGAGTGCCTTTTCTCCTAATGGGGAAATAAAGCGGCTTAAGGCCGCCACACATCTAGTTAGCTTCTGGATTTTCTTGAGGTCAGTTGGGATAGCCAACTGCGACAGAGCTCGGATTTTAGCCGGATTTGCTTCAATTCCTCTACTATAGACGATGAAGCCCAGGAGCTTTCTGGCAGGTACGCCGAAAACGCATTTTTCCGGATTGAGCTTAATGTCGTATGTTCAGAGATTGTCGAACGTGAGCCTCAAGTCATCTATTAAGAAGTCGACGTGTCTGGTTTTAACAGCCACATTGCTACCTCTTGAGCTTGCGTTGGATTTCCCCAAAGAGGAAAGGATGATGCAGCAGAGTAGCGTAAGTATTTCCCTCAGTTTTTGAGAACCAAGGTATCAATCCAGTAGGAGGCCACACTCAAGTCCCTCGTACCTGCACAAAACGATAGTTACTCGCAACCAACGCGATTAGGGGTTTTTAATCCCTTCACAGTCACTTACGAGAGTGAGATCTGATAGATATAATATTTTTGGTATTTTTGGTATAGGGATGCAAAGTGAAAAGTAAAAGGCAAAGTAAAAAAGCAAATCAAGATTAAAGTGATGGATATTGATAAGATGAGAATAGACTCTGGGGCCATAGGTTTCACTAGTGGCTTCTCTCAAGAGCATAAGTATTCTATGGTGGGTGAACAAATTATTGTTGAGCAATTGATAGAATTGAGCATAGTTATGAGAATATCTAGGCATGATCATGTATATAGGCATCACGTCCGTGACAAGTAGACCGAAACGATTCTGCATCTACTACTATTACTCCACTCGTCGACCGCTATCCAGCATGCATCTAGAGTATTAAGTTAAAACAGAGTAACGCTTTAAGCAAGATGACATGATGTAGAGAGATAAATTCATGCAATATGAAATAAACCCCATCTTGTTATGCTCGATGGCAATGATTCAATACATGCCTTGCTGCCCCTTCTGTCATTGGGAAAGGACACCGCAAGATCGAACCCAAAGCCAAGCACTTCTCCCATGGCAAGAACTACCAATCTAGTTAGCCAAACCAAACGGATAATTCGAAGAGACTTGCAAAGATAACCAATCATACATAAAAGAATTCAGAGAAGATTCAAATATTATTCATAGATAGACTTGGTCATAAATCCACAATTCATCGGTCTCAACAAACACACCGTAAAAAGAAGAAGAATACATCGAATAGATCTCCAAGAGAGAGGGGGAGAACTTTGTATTGAGATCCAAAAAGAGAGAAGAAGCCATCTAGCTAATAACTATGGACCCGAAGGTCTGAGGTAAACTACTCACACTTCATCAGAGAGGCTATGATGATGTAGAAGCCCTCCGTGATGACGGCCCTCTCTGGCGGAGCTCCGGAACAGGCCCCAAGATGGGATCTCGTGGATACAGAAAGTTGCGGCGGT
Organism: Triticum urartu; assembly: GCF_003073215.2. Classification (NCBI taxonomy): domain Eukaryota; kingdom Viridiplantae; phylum Streptophyta; class Magnoliopsida; order Poales; family Poaceae; genus Triticum; species Triticum urartu. The sequence continues at coordinate 591,702,964 of NC_053026.1, forward strand.
GGAATTAGGTTTTTGGCTCCGTATCTGTTCGTTTGGGGGTACGTAGGTATATATAGGAGGAAGAAGTGCGTCGGTGGAGCTTCGGTGGGCCCACGAGGGTGGGGGGCGCGCCTGGCGGTATAGGGCGTGCCCCCTACCTCGTGCCCACCTCGAAGCTTCCTTGGCGTAGGGTCCAAGTCTCGTGGGTTATATTCGGGAAGAAAATCACGTTCCAGAAAGGTTTATTCCGTTTGGAATCCGTTTGATATTTCGTTTCTTCGAAACACTGAAATAGGTAAAAAAAAACAGCAATTCTGGGCTGGGCCTCCGGTTAATAGGTTAGTCCAAAAAATAATATAAAAGTGGAAAATAAAGCCCAATATAGTCCAAAATAGTAGATAATATAGCATGGAGCAATCAAAAATTATAGATACGTTGGAGACGTATCAGGCATCCCCAAGCTTAATTCCTGCTCGTCCTCGAGTAGGTAAATGATAAAAATAGAATTTTTGATGTGGAGTGCTACTTGGAATAATTTCAATGCAAATCTTCTTAATTGTGATATGAATATTCAGATTCGAAAGATTCAAGACAAAAGTTTATATTGACATAAAAATAATAATACTTCAAGCATACTAACAAAGCAATTATGTCTTCTCAAAATAACATGGCCAAAGAAAGTTATCCCTACAAAATCATATAGTCTGGCTATGCTCTATCTTCACCACACAAAGTATTTAAATCATGCACAACCGCGAAGACAAGCCAAGCAATTGTTTCATACTCTAACTTTTTCAAAAAAATTCAATCTTCATGCAATACATGAGCATGAGCCATGGATATAACACTATAGGTGGAATAGAATGGTGGTTGTGGAGAAGACAAAAAGAGGGGAAGATAGTCTCACATCAACTAGGCGTATCAATGGGCTATGGAGATGCCCATCAATAGATATCAATGTGAGTGAGTAGGGATTGCCATGCAACGGATGCACTAGAGCTATAAGTATATGAAAGCTCATCAAAAAGAAACTAAGTGGGTGTGCATCCAACTTGCTTGCTCACGAAGACCTAGGGCATTTTGAGGAAGCCCATCATTGGAATATACAAGCCAAGTTCTATAATGTAAAATTCCCACTAGTATATGAAAATGACATAACGAGAGACTCTCTATCATGAAGATCATGGTGCTACTTTGAAGCACAAGTGTGGTAAAAGGATAGTAACATTGTCCCTTCTCTCTTTTTCTCTCATTTTTTTATTTGGGCCTTTTCTCTTTTTTATAGCCTCTTTTTTTCTCCTTTTTGGGCTTCTTTGGCCTCTTTTATTTTTCGTCCGGAGTCTCATATCGACTTATGGGAGAATCATAGTCTCCATCATCCTTTCCTCACTGGGACAATGCTCTAAAAATGATGATCATCACACTTTTATTTTTCTTACAACTCAACTATTACAACTTGATACTTAGAACAAAATATGACTCTATATGAATGCCTCCGGCAGTGTACCGGGATATGCAATATGACAATGATGGAGTGTGTCATAATAAACGGAACGGTGGAGAGTTGCATGGCAATATATCTCAGAATGGCTATGGAAATGCCATAATAGGTAGGTATGGTGGCTGTTTTGAGGAAGGTATATGGTGGGTGTATGATACCGGCGAAAGGTGCGTGGTATTAGAGAGGCTAGCAAAGGTGGAAGGGTGAGAGTGCGTATAATCCATGGACTCAACATTAGTCATAAAGAACTCATATACTTATTGCAAAAATCTAGAAGTTATCAAAGAAAAGTATTACGCGCATGCTCCTAGTGGGATAGATTGGTAGGAAAAGACCATCGCTCGTCCCCGACCGCCACTCATAAGGAAGACAATCAATAAATAAATCATGCTCCGACATCATCACATAACGGTTCACCATACGTGCATGCTACGGGAATCACAAACTTTAACACAACTATTCTTTAAATTCACAACTACTCAACTAGCATGACTATAATATTATCACCTCCATATCTCAAAATAATTATCATGCTTCAATATTTTCTTAGTATTCAATGCACTCAAAAGAAAGTTTCACAAATCTTGAATACCAAGCATGTTATTATTAAGAAAATTACCATGCTATTAAGAGACTCTCAAAATAATTTAAGTGAAGCATGAGAGATCAATAGTTTCTTTAAAACAAATCCACCACCGTGTTCTAAAAGATCTAAGTGAAGCACATAGAGCAAAACTACTTAGCTCAAAAAGATATAAGTGAAGCACATAGAACAAAACTACTTAGCTCAAAAAGATATAAGTGAAGCACATAGAGTATTCTATCAAATTTTAATTCATTTATGGTTCTCTCAAAAGGTGTGTACAGAAAGGATGATTGTGGCATACTAAAACACAAAGACACAAATAATACAAGACGCTCCAAGCAAAACACATATCATGTTGGTGCATAAAAATATAGCTCCAAGTAAATTACGGAAGTGGATGAAAGAGGGGATGCCTTCTGGGGCATCCCCAAGCTTCGAATTTTTGGTGTCCTTGTATTATCTTGGGGGTGCCATGGGCATCCCCAATCTTAGGCTCTTGCCACTCCTTGTTCCATAATCCATCAAAAGAATTCACCCAAAACTTGAAAACTTCACAACACAAAACTCAAATAGAAATCTCGTGAGCTCCGTTAGAGAAAGAAAACAAAAGACCAATTCAAAGTACTGTAATGAACTCATTCTTTATTTATATTGGTGTTAAACCTACTGTATTCCAACTTCTATATGGATTATAAACTATTTTACTAGCCATAGATTCATCAAAATAAGCAAACAACACACGAAAAACAGAATCTGTCAAAAACAGAACAGTCTGTAGTAATCTGTAACTAACGCAAACTTCTGTAACCCCAAAAATTCTAAAATAAATTTCTGGAAGTTAATAATTTATCTATTAATCATCTGCAAAAAGAATTAACTAAATATCACTTTCCAAATAAAAATGACAGCAGTTCTCGTGAGCGCTAAAGTTTCTGTTTTTTACAGCATGTTCAACAAGACTTTCCCCAAGTCTTCCCAACGGTTCCACTTGGCACAAACACTAACTAACACAAAAAACACAACCAAAACAGAGGCTAAATAAATTATTTATTACTAAACAGGAGCAAAAACCAAGGAATAAAAATAAAATTGGGTTGCCTCCCAACAAGCGCTATCGTTTAACGCCCCTAGCTAGGCATAAAAGCAAGGATAGATCTAGGTTGTGGCGTAGTAATAAGATAGATCGGTGAAACTTATTTCATATTCTCTACGTTCGGCAGCAAGTTTTCTTTGAGGCAAGAAAAAGTAATCAAAAGGGCTAAATTTAATAGGATAGAAGTCCCCAAGATCAATTTTAGGAGGTATAGGTTCCTCTTTTGGCCCTTCGTATTGTACAACCAATTCATCATTATAAGCATTCTTTTGACAGAACCTTGTGAGCCTAAACTCAAGAGAGAATTCTAGATCATTATTATGAATAGCCAAATCATCATTAAGTTAAGAGATTCTATCAATTAAAATATTGATTGGCACCTTTTTTCTAAGGTTTTCATTAAAAGCAACATAGTCAAGAGATTGAAAGTGCATAATTTCTTCTTGATCGAAGAGGATAGATTCTATGGGAGGACGACCAGCGTCCACCCTATAGTGCGCAAAGATTTCTTTGGCTTCTTTTATTATAAATCTGAATTCATGAGCCAAAAAGATAGTAGCGGCACGCTTAACAGAAGAATGCTCGATATTAGAAAATTCTAGGAAAACTCTTTGTATAGATGGGTGCATATGCATAAATTGCCTTTCAAGTTCAACGATAAGCATGGCAATAGCGTCCGCAAGACTACTAGTTCTATGGAGAATAGAACCGCCCATAGAGGGCAAAGCACCGGCACAAGTAAAGAAATCTTGAATAACTCCTTTTCCAATAATATTACCACTACCGATTCGAAATCTTTTTGTATGGTATGTAGGGGGTTCTTCCGCAGGAGCATCAGAATTTTCCATGATATTATTATCGCCCATATCGGCAATAACCTCCCCAATTTCAGACATAACGACAAGCAAGCAATCCAACACACGAGCAAACAAAAAGGCAAGCGGAAAAGAGAGGGGGAGAAGGAGAAGGAGATTGGGAAAGAGAGGGCGAATAAAACGGCAAGGGTGAAGTGGGGGAGAGGAAAACGAGACGCAAATGGCAAATAATGTAATGCGAGAGATAGGGATTGTGATGGGTACTTGGTATGTTGACTTTTTGCGTAGACTCCCCGGCAACGGCGCGAGAAATTCTTCTGGATACCTCTTGAGCTTGCGTTGGATTTCCTCGAAGAGGAAAGGATGATGCAGCAGAGTAGCGTAAGTATTTCCCTCAATTTTTGAGAACCAAGGTATCAATCCGGTAGGAGGCCACGCTCAAGTCCCTCATACCTACACAAAATGATAGCTACTCGCAACCAACGCGATTAGGGGTTGTCAATCCCTTCACGGTCACTTACGAGAGTGAGATCTGATAGATATAATATTTTTGGTATTTTTGGTATAGAGATGCAAAGTGAAAAGTAAAAGGCAAAGTAAAAAAGCAAAGCAAGATTAAAGTGATGGATATTGATATGATGAGAATAGACCCGGGGCCATAGGTTTCACTAGTGGCTTCTCTCAAGAGCATAAGTATTCTACGGTGGGTGAACAAATTACTGTTGAGCAATTGACAAACTTGAACATAGTTATGAGAATATCTAGGCATGATCATGTATATAGGCATCACGTCCGTGACAAGTAGACCGAAACGATTCTGCATCTACTACTATTACTCCACTCATCGACCGCTATCCAGCATGCATATAGAGTATTAAGTTAAAAACAGAGTAAAGCTTTAAGCAAGATGACATGATGTAGAGAGATAAATTCATGCAATATGAAATAAACCTCATCTTGTTATCCTCGATGGCAATGATGCAATATGTGCTTTGCTGCCCCTTCTGTCACTGGGAAAGGAACCGCACGATCGAACCCAAAGCTAAGCACTTCTCCCATGGCAAGAACTACCAATCTAGTTGGCCAAACCAAACGGATAATTCGAAGAGACTTGCAAGGATAACCAATCATACATAAAAGAATTCGGAGAAGATTCAAATATTATTCATAGATAGACTTGATCATAAACCCACAATTCATCAGTCTCAACAAACACACCGCAAAAAGAAGAAGATTACATCGAATAGATCTCCACGAGAGAGGGTGAGAACTTCGTATTGAGATCCAAAAAGAGAGAAGAAGCCATCTAGCTAATAACTATGGACCCGAAGGTCTGAGGTAAACTACTCACACTTCATCGGAGAAGCTATGATGATGTAGAAGCCATCCGTGATGACGGCCCTCTCCGGCGGAGCTCCGGAACAGGCCCCAAGATGGGATCTCGTGGATACAGAAAGTTGCGGCGGTGGAATTAGGTTTTTGGCTCCGTATCTGTTCGTTTGGGGGTACGTAGATATATATAGGAGGAAGAAGTACGTCGGTGGAGCTTCGGTGGGCCCACGAGGGTGGCGGCACACCTAGGGGTATAGGGCGCGCCCCCCTACCTCGTGCCCCCCTCGAAGCTTCCTTGGCGTAGGGTCCAAGTCTCCTGGGTCATATTCGGGAAAAAAATCACGTTCCAGAAAGGTTTATTCCGTTTGGACTCCGTTTGATATTCCGTTTCTTCGAAACACTGAAATAGGCAAAAAACAGAAATTCTAAGCTGGGCCTCCGGTTAATAGGTTAGTTCCAAAAATCTATACCTACTAATAAAGCAAGGTGCGTTTCTCCAAAATTTTCATCCATTCACCCAAGAATAGATTTCTTTACTATCCGAGGTGGTACTAATTTTTTGTGCATCCATGTGCTAGAAAAAGAAATACAGTTTATCCAAAATTTCGTACATGGGCCACGCGCTAAAGCCCAGTAAAGCTAGCCCACTTATTTCCCTGCCCACGCAGTTGGGAAACTCCTATTTGCCGTACGAAGCGACAGATAGTCAGAATTTCGTACAGATAGCCCTGGACTGGGCCGGCCCGTTTTCATATTTTTGTTTTCATTTTATATTTAACATTTTATGTTCCTTTCTCTTTTTATTTACTCTTTCTTTTTCCCCTTTTAATTTTTATTTTTATTTTTGTTTATTTTTTCTTTTTTGATCAAATATTTGTGAAATGTTTAGAATTTCAATTTCTTTCAAAATTTTGAAGAATGTTTAGAATTCCAAAATTTTATTCCCGTTTTAAAAATGTTCAGATATTAAAAAAATTGTCATTTTGAAATTTATGGAAAACGGAAAAAATGTTTCTATTTTACGAAATTGTTTGAGATTTTTAAAAGAAAACATTAAAAAATGTTCCAAATTCAAAAAAATCTTATGGTAGTGAAATGTTCACGAATTAAACATAAAAATATTTTAAATAGCCCTGTATTGCTCTCTACATACAGTCGTACCAATTTATAAACGTGTGTGAAACGACATGTATTTATAAGATGTATGAAGTATGGATCTATTATGCCGGATGAAAGATGGTTGTATGGGCATGTGAGCTAGCTGGAAAAGTATAATGTTCCCATTTTTTCAAAAAAATGTATTTTCCAAAATTGTTCAAGACTCTTAAAAAAATTACATTTTAAAAAATGCTCCAAATTTGAAAAATATCCTTGCTTTAGAGGAATGCTCACAAATTCAAATAATGTTCATGTTAAAAATTACACATTTTCTATAAAAAATATGAAAGGTAAACATGTTCCCATTTTTGAAAATTGTTCAAAAATTCAAAAAATGCTTGTGTTCTTATAAAAGGTTCGTGTTTTTGGAAAATGTTTTTGAATTTTAGAAACTGTTCCCATTTCGAATTTTGTTTCTGTATTTCTGAAAATGTATGAAACTTTCAAAAAACAAATTGCAGTTTTGAAAATTGTTTGGGATTTCAAAATTTGTTCATGTTTCCAAGAATATGCAGCAATTCATAATAATAATAATAATTTTTAATAATAATTAAAAAAAGTAATCATAGAATGTTTCAAATCTGACGTTGCGGTATGTTCTTAAATATTTACGTTGGCCATTGGTTAGTAGGATATGTTTATTCGAGTCAATGATAGCACTGTGTCAGGTGTTTGAGATCGTGAGTACAATCCTTCAACTCATCTTTCTTTCTGGATTTGTACTCACGCCTTACAAACACAGGTCAATTCGATGTCTGAGAATTTCACATCCCACACAATTTAGCTAGCCCAGCTACCTAGGAAATAAGGAAAATAAAATATGTTCAATAGTCCCATATTGGCCGTTTACATACAAACTATATGGACGAAACTATATGTAGTGAACTAAATGAAGGATAGATGAATCGAATGAAGCATGGATAGATTCGTATGTGAGCTTTCTAAAAAAGGGACTTAAATTTAGTACGTGAGCTAGACGGATGAATTGCTAGCCGAACTGTCCACAAAAGGGCCCTAGATTTCTCAAGGATTCCTACTCAAGGCAAAGAGAAGAGAAGACCCGACTACGTGAGCTAGATGCATGAAAAAGAAAAGACCTGGCGGCCTCCCACATTATAGAACTTCAGCCTTAAATCCCCTCGACCATGGAATGCAAAATAGTGGAGTACAATTAACTCCGGTTTTACACATCGGTGTCTTATACATGAAAAAGAGAAGACCCGCTTCATTTCCATATTATTGAACTTCATGCCTTAAAATCCCCTCGAATGAATGAAAAAATAGATTGAATAATTCACAGACCTTCTCTGGCGTGCGACGACCTAATAAAACTTCTAAATCCACTCGATCAATGAATGAAAAAATAGCGGATTGATTACTTCACACGCGGCTAAACCCATAACCATAATGTTCCTTCTTGAGACATGGTTTTTCTTACATGTATAATTCTCACTACATTAAGTGCACACTATTTTTCCTCCCGTTGTAACGCATGGGCATATGTGCTAGTAATATAAAAGTGGAAAATAAAGCCCAATATAGTCCAAAACAGTAGATAATATAGCATGGAGAAATCAAAAATTATAGATACGTTGGAGACGTATCACACATCATCTACGTATGCCTCCACTATTTTGTTGATCTGCTTTTCCAGACATGTCTGAATCATGCATTGATACGTTGCGCCGGCGTATTTGAGCCCGAAGGGCATTGTGTTAAAATAGAAGGGGCCGTATGGAGTGATAAATGCCGCTGCGGCTTGATCAGACTCCGCCATCTTAATTTGGTGGTAACCGGAGTATGCGTCGAGGAAGCATAACGAGTCGTGTCCTTGAGTGGCGTCGATAATTTGATCGATGCGAGGGAGGGGGAAGGGATCCTTTGGGCAAGCCTTATTAAGGTCCTTGAAGTCGACGCACAGGCGCCAGGATTTGTCCTTCTTTGGTACCGTTACCAGGTTTGCTAGCCAGTCCGGATGTTTTATTTCTCTAATGAATCCGGCCTCCAGTAACTTGGATAGCTCCTCTCCCATGGCTTGTCGCTTAGGTTCGGAGAAACACCGAAGAGTCTGCTTGATTGGCTTGAATCCCTTTAGAATGTCTGAAGGATGCCAGGCGAATATGTACCAATTCTCGCGCAGGAACTCCCGTAGTGCGGCGTCTACAGCGGGGTTTAACTGTGCCCCGATGGATGCTGTTTTTGTGGGGTCCATTGGTTGGACTTGGAATTTGACTATTTCATCTGCTGGTTTAAAAGAGGTGGACTTGGATCTTTTGTCGAGTATCACGTCGTCCCTGTCCACTATGGAGTGCAGCGCGGTTAATTCCTCTGCCGCAAGGGCTTCGGATAATGCCTCGAGGGCCAGTGCGGCTGTTTTGTTGTCGGCGCAGAGTGCTATGTCCGGATCACTAGCTAGAGTGATGATTCCATTGGGCCCGGGCATTTTGAGCTTCGTGTACCCGTAATGGGGTATGGCTTGGAAGATCGTAAATGCCTCCCGCCCTAGAAGGGCGTGGTATCCTCTACTGAACAGAGCCACTTGGAATGTAATTTTTCAGACCTGTAATTCTCCGGAGTGCTGAATACCACATCTAGTGTGATTTTCCCAGGGCAACGTGCCTCCCGACTGGGGATGATTCCTCGGAAGGTCGTGGTGCTTTGCTCAATACGGTTTCTGTCTATTTCCATTTTTGAAGAGTCTCCTCATAAATGAGGTTTAATCCGCTCCCGCGTCCTTGAGCACTTTAGTAAGCCGAAAGTCGTCCACAATTGGACTGAGGACCAAGGCGGCTGTTGCTCGGGCTGTTTGGAATTTAGGTTCGTCACTGGCATTGAAGGTGATAGTCGTGTCGGTCCATGGATTTATTGCTGCCACGTGGCAGACTTCGGCAAGGCTACGGAGTGCTCGCTTACGCCTATTATTTGAGGCGAAGGTCTCGAAGACTATCAATACTGTGTTGTTATCCACGGGATGGTGCTCTGCGGTGTTTTGAATGAGGATATCCTCACCGCTCTTGGCCACCTGCCGGAGTACCAAACATGCTCTAAGGCTGTGTGTTGGTATGGTATCCGCTGTACTATGAATTTTGCAGGGCCCATTAAGCCATCCCTCCAATACGGTTCCACGCCCTGTAGTGGGCTTTTGCTTCTTTGTAAGTGAGTCGGGGCGACTTATGAGAGTGCACCCTTTTAGTTCGGACTGGGGTTTTGTCAGAGCCGGATTATCCCAAAATTATGTTTGGGTTTTCCAGGCGCTTTCCATCGCACAGTACTTCCGTACTATGGCCGCTAAGTCAGCAAAGTGCGCTATGTCACAGCGACTTATGGCGTTGAGGATTCCTTGTCCATGCAATTGTTGCAAAAGAACGAAATTGCGTCTTACTCGCGACAGTCCTTGACCTTGTTCATTACAAGGGGGAATCTCGCCCAATAGTGATGTACTGTCTCTTGGGGCTCTTGCCTAATGTGGGAAAGATTGTTTATATCTGGATGGGTGGATTAAGTCCAGACCTTGACCCAATCTGAGACCCAGGGGCGGGGGAGTTTCCAATCATGGAAGTTCAGGCTCCGGGATGTTGCCCCGCAGGTTCGGCATGCTACCTGATTCTAGGTTCAGGGTTAGGGTGATGTCCTCCCGTGGACGGGTATCCGGCTTGGAGAGCTCGGGAATCCAGACATAGTTTGTCCTCAGGAAAGAGGAAGAATCGCCGCATTGCTCCTCCACCACTGCCATCTGATGGGTGACCGGCGGAGAGTTAATCTTCCTTTGGTCGGGTTTAAGCCCAATCTGATCATAGTCCGTAGCGACTCCCAGAGCGGCGATGCAATCCAAGAGCTCGTTCAAAGAGGAGAGCTCCATTGGATCCATCTGCTCGGTGAAGTTCGAGCCGATGTGGAGGCTATTTTTGATGACCCGAGAAGTCATTGTCGGCGCAGCGGCCGAGCGGGCGGTCATGACGAAGCCGCCTAGTCGGAGAGTTTGGCCTACAGCCAGGGCTCCCCCAGAGGTGATGTTGTTCTTGACAATGAGACGAGCCATCCCTCCTCATGATGACGACACAGTGGAACTCTCAATGAAAGCACCAATGTCGGTGTCAAAACTGGCGGATCTCAGGTAGGGGGTCTTGAACAGGAGGCGGGGGACACGATGTTTACCCAGGTTCGGGCCCTCTCGATGGAGGTAATACCCTACTTCCTGCTTGATTGATCTTGATGATATGAGTATTACAAGAGTTGATCTACCACGAGATAGTAGAGGCTAAACCCTAGAAGCTAGCCTATGGTATGATTGTATGTTGTCCTATGGACTAAACCCCTCCAGTTTATATAGACACCGGAGGGGGCTAGGGTTACACAGAGTCGGTTACAAGGGACGAGATCTACATATACGTATTGCCAAACTTGCCTTCCACGCCAAGAGAGTCCCATCAGGACACATGACGAAGTCTTCAATCTTGTATCTTCATAGTCCAACAATCCGGCCAAAGGATATAGTCCGGCTGTCCGGAGACCCCCTAATCCAGGACTCCCTTAGTGCTGTTCTAGGACAAAGAGTTGATAAAAAATTTAAATGTTATTCAATATGCTAGTAAAACTCTATACAATGCCCAGAGAAATTATGCTACTACCGAAAAGGAATTCTTAGCAGTTGTATTTTCTTGTGATAAGTTTAGACCTTATATCGTTGATTCTAAATTAACTATTCACACTGATCATGCTGCTATTAAATATCTTATGGAAAAGAAAGATGCTAAACCTAGACTTATTAGATGGGTTCTCCTGCTACAATAATTTGATTTGCATATTATTGATAGAAAGGGAGCTGAGAATCCCGTTGTAGACAACTTGTCTAGGTTAGAGAATGTTATGATGACCCACTACCTATTGATGATAGCTTTCTTGATGAACAATTAGCTGTCATAAATGCTTCTCGCACTACTCCATGGTATGCTGATTATGCTAATTACATTGTTGCTAAATTTATACCACCTAGTTTCACATACCAACAAAAGAAAAAGTTTTTCTATGATTTAAGACATTACTTCTGGGATGAGCCACACCTTTATAAAGAAGGAGTAGATGGTGTTATTAGGCATTGTATACCTGAGCATGAACATGAACAGATCCTACGCAAGTGTCACTCCGAAGCTTATGGAGGACACCATGCCGGAGATAGAACTGCACATAAGGTATTGTAATCCGGTTTTTATTGGCCTACTCTCTTCAAGGATGCCCGAAAGTTTGTCTTATCTTGTGATGAATGTCAAAGAATTGGTAATATTAGTAGACGTCAAGAAATGCCTATGAATTATTCACTTGTTATTGAACCATTTGATGTTTGGGGCTTTGATTATATGGGACATTTTCCTTCTTGTAATGAGTATACACATATTTTAGTTGTTGTTGATTACGTTACTAAGTGGGTAGAAGCTATTCCAACTAGTAGTGTTGATCATAACATCTCTATTAGGATGCTTAAAGAAGTTATTTTTCCAAGGTTTGGAGTCCCTAGATATTTAATGACTGATGGTGGTTCACATTTCATTCATGGTGCTTTTCGTAAAATGCTTGCTAAGTATGATGTTAATCATAGAATTGCATCTCCATATCATCCACAGCCTAGTGGTCAAGTAGAACTTAGCAATAGAGAGTTTAAATTAATTTTGCAAAAGACTGTTAATAGATCTAGAAAGAATTGGTCCAAGAAACTTGATGATGCATTATGGGCTTATAGAACTGCATATAAAAATCCTATGGGTATGTCTCCATATAAAATGGTTTATGGTAAAGCATGTCACTTACCTCTTGAATTAGAACATAAGGCATATTGGGCTATTAAAGAGCTCAACTATGACTTCAAACTTGCTGGTGAGAAGAGGCTTTTTGACATTAACTCACTTGATGAATGGAGAACCCAGGCCTACGAGAATGCCAAACTGTTTAAAGAAAAAGTTAAAAGATGGCATGATAAAAGGATACAAAAGCGCGAGTTTAATGTAGGTGATTATGTATTGCTATACAACTCTCATTTAAGATTTTTTGCAGGCAAACTTCTCTCTAAATGGGAAGGTCCTTATGTCATTGAGGAGGTCTACCATTCTGGTGCCATAAAAATCAACAACTTCGAAGGCACAAATCCGAGGGTGGTGAACGATCAAAGAATCAAACATTATACCTCAGGTAATCCCATAAATGTTGAAACTAATGTTATTGAAACCGTAAACGCGGAGGAATACAAAAGGGACACTTCCCAGAACGTTTCAGACTCCGAAAAGGAATAGGTACGTGGTACGGTAAGTAAACCGACTCCAAAACAGTTCTAATGGCAATTTTTCTCCGTTCGGGAATATTTAAGAAAATAGGAAAATAAGAAGTAGTCTAGGAAGGACACGAGGCTTCCACGAGGGTGGAGGGCGCACCCTACCCCCTGGCGCGCCCCCTGCCTCGTGGGCACCTCGTGTGCTCTCTGGACTCTGTTTTATTGCATGATACTTCTTTTGGTCGGTAAAAATTCATTATATAATCTCTCGAAGGTTTTGACCACCGTATCATGCAAATATCTTGTCTTTGTTTTGAGTTGCTTTTCTGACAGATCTTGATCGCCATGGCGTCTTCAAGTGCCCCCAAGGACAAGTTCTTCGAGAAGGTCATCAACCCCTACCTCGCGGAGGTGCTGCAACACCCTCAAACCATTGAGATGCGTGAGGGCTTGTTGCACATCCGTGATGTTGAGGGACCAAGGAGGACCTAAAGCATAGAGACAAGGCTCAAGGCATTGGAGCAACAAGTTTTCAAGTGCCATGAAATGGTGGAACGTGGACTCGACTCCAATCATATAATGATCATGGAGTTCTACAACAACCACAAGCTGGATGACAAGAACAATGGGGAGGCCATCTTCAAGCTTCACGAGAAAATTGAGCGCCTCCAAGCCCAGATCTATGACCTGCAAAACCAAAACTATGAGTATGAATATAGATTTAAGAGGATGAGTTTGGCTGCAGATTTGAGGATCCCGGAGACTTGATCATCCTTCTATGATGGTGAGCCTATGCCTTGGAACATGGACAACAAGCCTACATCATCAACAACTCCATCATCACCACCTCCGAGGAAGGAAACATAAACACATGGGTATGGGCACTCCCCTTGGCAACTGCCAAGCTTGGGGGAGTGCCCCGGTATCATATCATCATCACTTTTATCTTTACCCTTTTTCATAGTTCGATCCTTTTGGTAATATCTTGATCTAGTAGAATAAAGTTTTAGCATGATCTAGTTGTGAGTTTTGCTTTATGATCCATCTATGTAATCGAGTCCATGAGCTTTATATAATAAAGATTAGTGTTGAGTCAGGGGATTGATTATCTTACTATGATGTTGAGGGAATAAAATAAAAGAGAAAGAAATAAAAAGAAATAAAGAGATCATATGGATCTTATGGAGAGTAATTACTTCACATATAAAGTGTATGATGAATAAAAGTTGTTGAGAGTGGACAAACATAGTTTTGGTCATCGTTGCAATTAATAGGAAGTAATAAAGAAATAGAGGTTTTCACATATAAATATACTATCTTGGACATATTTTATGATTGTGAGCACTCATTAAAGTATGATATGCTAAAGAGTTGACGTTGGACAAGGAAGACAACATAATGGGTTATGATTTCTTACATCTAAGATAAATTATATTGTCATGGATCATCCAACATGTTGATCTTGCCTTTCCCTCTCATGCTAGACAAATTCTTTGCACCAAGTAGAGATACTACTTATGCTTCCAAATATCCCTAAACCCAGTTTTACCATGAGAGTCCACCATATCTACCTATGGATTGAGTAAGCTCCATCAAGTAAGTTGCCATCGTTGCAAGAAATAAGAATTTCCCTCTAAATATGTATGACCTATTAGTGTGGAGAAAATAAGCTTTATATGATCTTGTGATGTGGAAGAAATAAAAGCGACGGACTGCATAATAAAGGTCCATATCACAAGTGGCAATATAAAGTGACGTTCTTTTGCATTAAGATTTTGTGCATCCAACCATAAAAGCACATGACAACCTCTGCTTCCCTTTGCGAAGGGCTTATCTTTTATTCTTGTCTTATACTTCATGCAAGAGTCACGGTGATTTCACATTTCCTTTTTACATTTTATGAACTATTTTTGTTGACATTAACCTTGAGGTAAAAAGTTGGGAGGTAAAACTATAAGCCCCTATCTTCCTCTATGTCCGATTAAAACTTCATAACCGTAAATATCGCGTGAGTGTTAGCAATTGTGAAAGACTAAATGATGGTTGAGTATGTGGACTTGCTGAGAAACTCTTATATTGACTCTTTCCTATGTTATGATAAATTGCAATTGCTTCAATAACTGAGATTATAGTTTGTTGGTTTTCAATGAAGTTTCTGATTCATACTTGAGTACGTGAATGAATTGTTACTTTAGCATGGGAGATCATATGACAATATATATATATGTGTTGTTCTAAGAATGGTCATGATGCCCTCATGTCCGTATTTTATTTTTATCGACACCTCTATCTCCAAACATGTGGACATATTTTTCAATTTCGGCTTTCGCTTGAGGACAAGCGAGGTCTAAGCTTGGGGGAGTTGATATGTCCATTTTGCATCATGCTTTTATATCGATATTTATTACATTATGGGCTGTTATTACTCATTATGTCATAATACTTATGCCTATTCTCTCTTATTTTACGAGGTTTACATGAAGAGGGAGAATGTCGGCAGCTGGAATTCTGGGCTGGAAAAGGAGAAAATATTAGAGACCTATTCTGCACAGCTCCAAAAGTCCTGAAACTTCACGGAAGTTATTTTTTGAATTAATAAAAAATACTGGCGAAAGAACCCACCAGAGGGGGCCCACACCCTGGCCACGAGGGTGGGGGCGCGCCCACCTGCCTCGTGGGCCCCCTGGTGGCCCTCTGATGCCCATCTTTGGCTATATGGAGTCTTCCGTCGAGGAAAAATCATAAGCTAGCTCACGGGACAAAACTCCGCCGCCATGAGGCGGAACCAATCTACGGCTCTGGCGTAGCTGTTCTGCCGGGGAAACTTTCCTCCGGGAGGGGGAAATCATCACCATCGTCATCACCAATGATCCTCTTATCGGGAGGGTTTCAATCTCCATCAACATCTTCACCAGCACCATCTCATCTCAAACCCTAGTTCATTTCTTGTATCCAATCTTTGTGTCCAAACCTCAGATTGGTACCTGTGGGTTGCTAGTAGTGTTGATTACTCCTTGTAGTTGATGCTAGTTGGTTTACTTGGTGGAAGATCATATGTTCAGATCCATTATGCATATTAATACCCCTCTGATTATGAATATGAATATGCTTTGTGAGTAGTTACGTTTGTTCCTGAGGACATGGGAGAAGTCTTGCTATAAGTAGTCATGTGAATTTGGTATTCGTTCGATATTTTGATGAGATGTATGTTGTCATCCCTCTAGTGGTGTCATGTGAACATTGACTACATGACACTTCACCATTGTTTGGGCCTAGAGGGAGGCATTGGGAAGTAATAAATAGATGATGGGTTGCTAGAGTGACAGAAGCTTAACCCCTAGTTTATGTGTTGCTTCATAATGGGCTGATTTGGATCCATATGTTTCATGCTATGGTTAGGTTTACCTTAATACTTCTATTGTAGTTTCGGATGCTTGCAATGGGGGTTAAGCATAAGTGGTATCCTTGTCCAAGTAAGGACAGTACCCAAGCACCGGTCCACCGACATATCAAATTATCAATGTACCGAACGCGAATCATATGAATGTGATGAAAACTAGCTTGACGATAAATCCCATGTGTCCCCGGGAGCGCTTTCCTTCATATAAGAGTTTGTCCAGGCTTGTCCTTTGCTACAAAAAGGATTGGGCCATCTTGCTGCACCTTATTTACTTTTATTACTTGCTACTCGTTACAAATTACCTTATCACAAAACTATCTGTTACCGATAATTTCAGTGCTCGCAGAGAATACCTTACTGAAAACTGCTTATCATTTCCTTCTGCTCCTCGTTGGGTTCGACACTCTTACTTATCGAAAAGGCTACGATAGATCCCCTACACTTCTGGGTCATCACTCCTCCACTCAGTCGATGCCAAGATTGGTGGGATAAATATCGGTGGCCAATTAGGCGCTTGACAGCGATGTCGGGGCAGAAATCTTCAGAACATTGTGCTCCGGAGGAGGAGGTTATCGAGGCGGATGAGGAGGAGGCAAACGCAATGGCCAACTTTCTCGGGTTCATGGCCGGACATGGTGGTCGGGCACCGGCGATCGTTTAGATTAGGTTTACAGTAGGTTTAGTACGGTTTGAGCGAAATATGTAATGAATTTCGTCCAGTTTATAAGAAAACTTTTCGAAATGTAAAGAATTTCATCCGGTTAATTTGAAATTTTCTTTGTTTGCATGAATTTCATCCGGTTAGTTCATATAGTTGTCGAAAGGTATGCGAGCAGCATTGGATGGCATCCATCAGTGTCCTCAGACAAATGCCAGTATAATTTGTGGGCCAACACTAGAGATGCCCTAACTATCATGCTATAATTGCTAACAGTGCTCCATTATTTCGCAGGGAATAGTTGTCCCTCGATCAAAGTCAGATCCACCGTGTTTCACACTCCTCCCATGTAAGAGTGTAGACTCTTTCTTGCATAAAAATGGAGCAAGTGGACAACAATGTAGCACCTCATATTAGTCAAACTAGCCCGCCTAACATGCGGGAAAGCACCGCCCTCGTCATTTTGTTCTGGATTTCTATCGATCGATTGCACAAAAATGTTACGCTTTGCAAGTTCAAAAGGAAAAGGCGGCACACTTATGACTCGTACGTGCCGCATTCGCGTCGCATCCCCGACAGTCTGGCTCGCACGCCGCTCACCAGAGGGGACACGCGTTGTCTTGCATTTTCACTGACATGTGGGACCACAATTGAATAAATCATTGATAGTCGAAATCTAATTGCTCGGCAGGCGTCGTCTGAGAAGAGAGAGACGGGGAAGGGAGAAGAGATCGCCCGCCCGCCACACACAAACTCCAAGAAATGTATGGTGATAATGTGAGGTGGGCCATGCGGGAGTCCGGACCACCACCTGCCCCCGCGCGCTCCCCCCTCAGATGCCAGCTTCCCGCATTCATAGCAAGTAGTACCAATAAAATTATGGGCTATAAGCCTACTTATGTGGAGGAGAGAGAGGCATTGACAAAGTCAAGGAGTGGGATCTGCAGGAGCCCATGTATACACGTGCTCCTAGGTATAAAAAACTAATTCTGAAAAAGAGGCAAAAAAACAATTGTCTGTAAAAAATAGAAAGGTAAAAAACATTTGAGAGGAAATAGATAGACAGAAAGTGAGAAAAAGTTGTAACCTTATAGCCAACCTTATAGTCAACACTATGATAGTATTACATGAGGAAGGAGGGAGTGGTGCACATGCCAAGTTTACTGGGCTGCCGTGTTTCACACTCCTCCATCGTAACAGTGGAGACAATAGCTTTCATCAAAAATAAACAATGAATACTCATTGCTCGTCCACTATATCGGAAAGAATACTTTCATTCGCCGACATGTGGGACGTCGACCATCCTGGTCCACCTGCCATGCACAAAATTATCCTGGTCCACCTCGGTCGTAGCACAGGCCCAACCTTTCCCACTGTAAGTTGAATTCTGCTTCTTCAAGAAAACTTAGTGTACCCGCAGTACTGCTACCACACGCGAAGATTAGACGGCACCGTACCACGTCATATCACTGGAACCCACTAGGCCAAACTAGCCCGCCTAGGATTTGTACTTCCTCCGTTTCAAAGTTAGTAGTACAAAGTTGAGTCATCTATTTTGGAACGGAGGGAGTACGTCTCTGTACTGCTATGATTTGTGTTGTACGTCTCTGTACTTTTTCTATGATTTTCCTACCCTATGAACAAAATGAGACCTGAATGTATCCGTGTCGACTATTGTCTAATCGATCGCTAATCCTACAATTTTAGGAGCTTGGGCTATTGGCTGATTGACGACTGATCAGTATAAGCGTACCACGAGCTCATCAGCCCCAACGTTTCTCTTTGGTGAGTGTTTTGCAAGTACTATAGCTCGCACAGTAGCTAGCCTACTAACACCAAGAATCATCAAACAAGACCTGCTGATATGATAAATAGTTCAAACTTGCATCTAAGCATGTCATATATTACATCAAAAGCTGGTGAGGATACATCTGTTTCCACAACTCAGAGAGGGTTCACATGATTCACTATCAAACAAAAGTAGCAAGTACTGCCCACACAAGACAGTGCACTAGCCCTAAGATGGTTTGATAACACACATCGTTCTGGTAATTAAACACAATGCAAACTACCCTGAAGCATTAGCGCGACCAACTATTTCTTGTCATCGATCTCTCGGTCAATGACCACAGCACGGACAGCGGCATGGGAATCTATCTCTAGGGCGATGTCCACCGCGACATCGAAATCGATCTCCGGGGCGATGTCCACAGGATGGACAGCGGCATCGGAAACGATCTCTGGGGCATTGTCCATAGGACGGGCCATGACATCGGAATCATCAAGGAGGTCCACTGGTACCTGCACAACCCTAACATATTAGCAAGCACATTGCAAATAATCAAAAACCACAACTATGGTAAGCCATTATTTTTTACCTTGTGCAGCTCACCGGGGGATCCCATCCCTTTGAGGGCCATCTCTTCATCCTCGATAGGGTCCATCACCTTGCGAGGGGAATACTGCTTCTCAACGGCGACTATCTCCTCAAATTCGGCCTTGAGCCTCGCATAGGTGGCCATTAGAGTTTCTAGGGTAGGCACGGTGGGGCCCTTGCTGTTCTTCCAACTTTGTTTGAGGAGCTCGTCCGCCAACGTCGTCAACTCTTTGGCCAGTGCTTGTTTCTTGGAGTTCTTCGTCTCCATGGGTTGGCTCGCCAACATGGTCAACTCATTGGTCGGTGCTCGCTTCCTGGAGAGCGCTGTCTCCAGTGGTTTGTGCATCGACAACTGTTTGCTTAGTGCTCCAGGATCCATCAATGAACTGACAAACAAAAAGCAATCGAAAGGAAACCACAATCGCAATGAAAACGGGAAAAGAATAGGCTGTCAGAATTGGTTGGTGCTTCGCAAAAAGAAGATTCTTGGAATGACAATATAGTAGCATCACTGATTCGCCCACCTTTCCTTTGTTGGTACAGAAGAAAAATGGTAGAAGTGAGTAGCCTGGAGTGAGGTTTTCTTCAAGAAAGGGGAGAAAGGCTTTCAACGAGCGTTCCGGTGAAATGATGGTTGCTTAATCCAGAACTTCGAGGCCACTTTACCACTGTTGGTAAAGGTGTGGGTTTTGTGATATGACGGGTCATGACGGCCACACCAGGGTGACCGGTGAGTCTTGACTATAGCACGTCGATGTGATTTGGTTGATGGCACGCGGGCCCGGATGCTTTGATGTCCCGCATGTAGATAGAGTGACTAGTTCATATAGGAGTACTCAATATTGTGCACCGTGACAAGGCAGAGAGGAAAATGAGAGATACGCATTTATTTACGGTGTAGATTCACTCATTTTGTTGTAGTAGTGCTCATTTAGGGTTTAGTATAGTCACTTGTTGAAATCTCTAGAAAGGAAAATACTCCTTTCCGGTTTACAGGGCTATACTAGAAAGTAGTTCTACAATAATTGGCTCAAATAGCAATTTTTTCTCATGCTAGAGCCTGGGTATATGCGTGCTCCAAGCCCTTCTCGACCAACTTTTGGGTGTTTGGTAGGGTGTATCAAGGGTGCATGAGTCCACACTAGCTTAACACAAATACACTAGGAGCATGCATGAGAAGAGTATGCATGAAAAGGGGTGCTGGGATGATCACGTATGAAGAGGGAACAACTATGCTGAGATGAGAATGCAACCAAACACACTGTTGTGAGCGTTCACAACTGCCACATTCGGGTTGCGCTTGGCTCTTCGCCTCTTCGAGAAGACGAACAATGATGTTACTACTACTTCTACAGTATCGAATCCACTGTTGCATGTCCGTCCACCATGCGTGGGAGGGATAGCTGGTTGTAGTACTCTATAAGGCTAGTTGTAATGGGAGTATCATAGGTAGTACTACCTCCGTTCCTAAATATTTGTCTATCTATAGGTTTCAACAAGTGTACAATATATTTGTTGCAAGACCTGCAATGTACAATATTCCATTTGCTGCAAACTCTAACATTTACCCCACCACAAATTAAAATATACATTCCTATCTTGACCAGATGAGCGTGCAAACCACAATCAACAGGATGACAGGTAGGGCCAGAAGATTATTTTAATAAAAAAGCATGGAGCCGACCCCAATGATTTTAAGCTTACAGGCACGGTACACGCTATCCTAGACTACTCTACACGTGAAACTGCCACACGAGCGTCTGGGCTACGCTTGGCTCTTCGCCTCTTCGGGAAGTCAAACAACAATAGAGTACTACTGCAATGGAGGAGTACTATAGTATGCTTCTGGCCATCTGACACCGATTGAACTGCTGCATGTCCACCACATGCGGGAGGGAGGTTGTGTAGTGAACAAAAGCTTCTCCTAGTCCTGCCAGCCACCACGCTCATGGGCGAGGGAGGGACGCAGCTCCATTGACTTACTGCTCCTGCCTATCCGTGTACGACAGGTGGACCCAACAGGTGGGTGGCCTACCTGTCATGCTGCCAAAGGCAGGTGCAGTTAAGGCACCGGAGCTCAGTCCACGAGGGAGAGGGCATTGTTGTAATCAAACTTCTCGGTCCTGTACGAGTTGACGCGACACATCAAAGCACTGCACTCGATATATTTCAATAATTTGTGTTTGCCGATGCATTAATTACAATGCCTGCATGCATGCCGTGACTCTCCTTTAGATACTTGCATGTGTTGATTTAATGCACCTTGCCAAATTTTGACTATAAATTTAACTAAACAAATGATCATGCATGTCACAAAAAATTACATCATTGAAAACTATCTTCAAATACGAATCAAACAGTATAATTTTTGTTAACATGCAGTAACATTTTGTCTGTTAAATCTTTGGTCAAAATTTAGCACCAATTACAAAGGGGCCCAATAAATATTGTACTCTCACATTTTTTATTGAGGATACTCCCACATATAAAATATAAATAATAATGCATGTCGGGGCAGCCCACGTTTCCGATAATTTTAGCCATTGGCTTGTTCACAAATTTTACAAGGGGGTGGTTGTTCATTTAATGGAGGGTCTTGTACCAGACTTGAATGATACAAAGTGTGACCTGGCACACCGTAACACCACTTGGAATGAGTGGGTAGCTATCTCAAAAAACAATCAACAACTTAGAAAAAACTGTGACCTGGCACGTACACAATTTTAAACAATTGTTTTGATGGATTGAAAAAGGAAAACTACCCCACTACGTATATATAAGCCAGAGCAGCCACGCTAGCTTGCTAGGGTTGCTCTATTCACACACTCTCATCCTCTCCAGATCTAAACAAGATAGAGGTGGTAACACTGTCTTTCTCCCTTCAAAAAACACTGTATTTCTATCCTCACCGCTGGTTACAAATCTGGATGTATCCCCGTTCGCCGGTGAAGGGGAGGAGGGGCAGCGTTTAGGCCTGTTGGGTTCTATGGTAGGTTGCGTCGGAGCGGCGCAAGTGCACCGCCTCTAATGGTATCCGTGCGTGCAGGAGGAACGTCATGTGGCGGACTGCTAGGTCCGATCACACAACCGGCAGCGAGTGGAGGTGTCTATTCGCAACACATTCAAACCCTAGTGACAGCGCTGAAGCGATCATCCGCATTATTTTGCCACACCCCACTTTATATAGGTGCCCATCGCGGGCTCAATACTTGGGGCTCACACAGACCCTAAAGCCCATAAGTCTACTCTGCCACAATCTGAATACAACTCGGATCACATCCGACCAGTGTCCTTGATGACCCACAAGTATAGGGGATCTATCGTAGTCCTTTCGATAAGTAAGAGTGTCGAACCCAACGAGGAGAAGAAGGAAATGATAAGTGGTTTCCAGCAAGGTATTCTCTGCAAGTACTGAAATAAGTGGTAACAGATAGTTTTGTGATAAGATAATTTGTAACGAGCAACAAGTAACAAAAGTAAATAAGGTGCAGCAAGGTGGCCCAATCCTTTTTGTAGCAAAGGACAAGCCTGGACAAACTCTTATAAGATGTAAAGCACTCCCGAGGACACATGAGAATACCATCAAGCTAGTTTTCATCATGTTCATATGATTCGCGTTTGGTACTTTGATAATTTGGTATGTGGGTGGACCGGTGCTTGGGTACTGCCCTTACTTGGACAAGCATCCCACTTATGATTAACCTCTATTGCAAGCATCCACAACTACAACAAAAGTATTAAGGTAAACCTAACCATAGCATGAAACATATGGATCCAAATCAGCCCCTTACAAAGCAACGCA
Organism: Triticum urartu; assembly: GCF_003073215.2. NCBI lineage: Eukaryota > Viridiplantae > Streptophyta > Magnoliopsida > Poales > Poaceae > Triticum > Triticum urartu. The sequence goes on from NC_053026.1 coordinate 591,725,924, forward strand.
TAAACTAGGGTTTAAGCTTTTGTCACTCTAGCAACCCATCATCTACTTATTACTTCGCAATGCCTTCCTCTAGGCCCAAATAATGGTGAAGTGTCATGTAGTCGACGTTCACATAACACCACTAGAGGAGAGACAACATACATCTCATCAAAATATCGAACGAATACCAAATTCACATGACTACTAATAGAAAGACTTCTCCCATGTCCTCAGGAACAAAAGTAACTACTCACAAATCATAAACATGTTCATAATCAGAGGGTATCAATATGCATATAGGATCTGAACATATGATCTTCCACCAAATAAACCAACTAGCATCAACTACAAGGAGTAATCAACACTACTAGCAACCTACTAGCAGCAATCCCGGACTTGGTGACAAGAATTGGATACAAGAGATGAACTAGGGTTTTGAGAGGAGATGGTGCTGATGAAGATGTTGATGGAGATTGCCCTCTCCCGATGAGAGGAGCGTTGGTGATGACGATGGCGATGATTTCCCACTCCGGGAGGGAAGTTTCCCCGGTAGAACAGCTCCGGCAGAGCCCTAGATTGGTTCCGCCATGGTTCCGCCTCGTGGCAGCGGTGTTTCGTCCGAGAAGATGGATTATAATTTTTTTCCCATCTAAAGACTCCATATAGCAGAAGATGGCCACCGGAGGGCCACCAGGGGGCCCACGAGGTAGGGGGGCACGCCCAGGGGGGTAGGACGCGCCCCCACCCTCGTGGTCAGGGTGTGCCCCCCCTGGTGAAGTTCTTGCTCTTAGTATTTTTTTATATATTTGGAAAACATCTTCCGTGAAGTTTCAGGACTTTTGGAGTTATGCAGAATAGGTCTCTAATATTTGCTCCTTTTCCGGCCCAAAATCCCAGCTGCCGGCATTCTCCCTCTTTATTTAAACCTTGTAAAATAAGAGAGAATAGGCATAAATATTGTGACATAATGTGTAATAACAGCCCATAATGCAATAAATATCAATATAAAAGCATGATGCAAAATGGACGTATCAATTCCCCCAAACTTAGACCTCGCTTGTCCTCAAGCGAAAAGCCAAAATCAAAAAATATGTCCACATGTTTAGAGATAGAGGTGTCGATAAAAATAAAATACGGACGTGAGGGCATCATGATCATTCTTAGAATAGCAACTTATATAATTCTTGTCATATGATCCCTAATGCTAGAGTAATAATTCAATCACAATATCAAGTATGAGTCGTAAACTTCATTGAAAACTAACAAACTACAATCTTAGTCATTGAAGCAATTGCAATTTATCATAACATAGGAAAGAGTCAATGTATAAGAGATTTTCAGCAAGTCCACATACTCAACTATCATATAATGTTTCACAATTGCTGACACTCACGCAATACTTATGGGTATGGAGTTTTAATCGGACACAGAGAAAGATAGGGGCTTATAGTTTTGCCTCCCAATGTTTTACCTCAAGGGTAATGTCAACAGTAATAGTTCATGAAAACTCACATCCAATTAGCCATATATACCAGGATCTTTCCAACATATTGTGCTTGCCAAAGGATAAAGTGTAAAAAGGAAGGGTGAAAATCACCATGACTCTTATGCAATGTAGGAGATAAAAGTAAAAGATAGGCCCTCCGCAGAGGGAAGCAGAGCTTGTCATGCGCTTTTATGGTTGGATGCACAAAATCATAATGCGAAAGAACGTCACATTATATTGCCACTTGTGATATGAACCTTTATTATGCAGTCTGTCGCTTTTATTACTTCCATATCACACGATCGTATAAAGCTTATTTCCTCCACACCAATCAATCATACATATTTAGAGAGCAATTTTTATTGCTTGCACCGATGACAACTTACTTGATGGATCTTACTCAATCCATAGGTAGATATGGTGGACTCTTATGGCAAGACTAGTTTGAGGATGTTTGGAAGCACAAGTAGTATCTCTACTTTGTGCAATGAATTTGGCTAGCATGAGGGGGAAAGGCTAGCTCATCATGTTGGAAGATCCAAGACAATATAATTCATCTCAGATGTAAGAAAACATAACCCATTACGTTGTCTTCCTTGTCCAATGTCAACTCTTTAGCATGTCATATTTTAATGTGTGCTCACAATCATAAGAGATGTCCAAGATAGTATATCTATATGTGAAGACCTCTCTTTCTTTATTACTTCCTATTAATTGCAACGATGACCAAAACTATGCTTGTCAACTCTCAACAACTTTTATTCATCATACTTTTTCTATGTGAGCTCATTACTCTCCATAAGACTCACATGATCTCTTTGTTTCTTTTTATTTCTTTCTCTTTTCTTTTATTCACATAGGATCATGGCAAAATAATCAAGCCCTTGACTCAACACTAATCTTTATTATATAGCTCATGGACTCAATTACATAGAAGGATAATAAAGAAAAACTCATAACTAGATCACACTAAGAACTTTTATTCTACTAGATCAAGATATAATCAAAAGGATCGAACTAAGAAAAACAGTAAAGATAAAAGTGATGGTGATACGATACCGGGGCACTCCCCCAAGCTTGGTAGTTGCCAAGTGGAGTGCACATACCCATGTGATTATGTCTCTCTTTTCGGGGATGGTGATGTGATATTCTTGGCGATGATGCCCCTCAAGATACGGTTCTCCTCCTCAAGCTTGTTGACTTGCTGCTTGAGGTCCATTATTTCCTTTCGGAGTTTTCCTGTAACAGCCAAAGCTCCCCGCACCCAAGGGTGCTGCATAGCTGCGGGAGAACCAGTGACACTCTTTTTCATATTCTCATAAGAAAGAAATCTAACATTGGAAGGGATAACTGAGTTTGAAATAGCTGAGCTCTGCAATTCTCCCATTGTGAATCCAGCTTGGAGGCGGGAAGTGACTTCTTGATCCTCTTCCATGGCATCTACCCTCTTCAAATCAGCCTCCATCTCTTCCTCCGTTGCTGGCCCAAAGGGTCAACATGATTGTTTGTCGTTGATCTCAGTGCCGGATGAGACACCCGGCTCTCCCCGACTGACTCTTGCGAAGACATCCTACTCTAATCTGCAGCAGCAACAGCTCAAAACAGAAACAGGAGATAATTGCGTGATACTAGAGTCAAAACCTCTGGGAGATTATATAATGAATTTTTACCGACCAAAATATGTGTCGTGTACGAAAACGGAGTCCGGAGAGCACACGAGGTGCCCATGAGGTAGGGGGGCGTGCCCAGTAGGGTAGGGTGCGCCCTCCACCCTCATGGAGCCCTCGTGTCCTTCCTGGACTGCTGCTTATTTTTCTATTTTTCTAAATATTCCAAAACGGAGAAATATTGCCTTAAAAACTGTTTTAGAGTCGGTTTACTTACCGTACCACATACCTATTCCTTTTCAGAGTCTGAAACGTTCCGGAAAGTGTCCCTTATGTATTCCTCCAGGGTTACGATTTCAATAACATTGGTTTCAACATTTATGGGATTACCTGAGATATAGTGTTTGATTCTTTGACCGTTCACCACCTTCGGATTTGTGCCTTCGAAGTTGTTGATTTTTATGGCACCGGAACGGTAGACCTCCTCGATAACGTAAGGACATTCCCATTTAGAGAGAAGTTTTCCTGCAAAAAAATCTTAAACGAGAGTTGTATAACAATACATAATCACCTACATTAAACTCACGCTTTTGTATCCTTTTGTCGTGCCATCTTTTAACTTTTTCTTTAAACAACTTGGCATTTTCGTAGGCTTGGGTTCTCCATTCATCAAGTGAGCTAATATCAAATAACCTCTTCTCACCGGAAAGTTTAAAATAATATTAAGTTCTTTAATAGCCCAATAAGCCTTGTGTTCTAGTTCGAGATGTAAGTGACATGCTTTTCCATAGACCATTTTATACGGAGACATACCCATAGGATTTTTATATGCAGTTCTATAGGCCCATAATGCATCATCAAGTTTCTTGGACCAATTCTTTCTAGACCTATTAAAAGTCTTTTGCAAAATTAATTTGAGTTCTCTATTACTGAATTCTACTTGACCACTAGACTGAGGGTGATAAGGTGATGCAATTCTATGATTAACATCATATTTAGCAAGCATTTTATGGAAAGAACCATTACAAAATCATCATCAAAGACAAATGGTATATATTTTTGTAATAAATTGGTCAGAGGTCGAGAGATTTTTGAGAAGTCCTTAATGAACCTCCTATAAAAACCGGCATGACCAAGGAAACTTCTTATACCTTTGATGTCCTTGGGACATGGCATCTTTTCAACTTCAATACCTCTTTCAGAAACTTTATGCCCCAAGACAATACCTTCATTAACCATAAAGTGGCACTTTCCCCAATTCAAGACAAGATTAGTTTCTTAACATCTCTGCAAAACTCGATCAAGGTTGCTCAAGCAATCATCAAAAGAAGATCCATAGACGGAAAAGTCGTCCATGAAAACCTCACAAATCTTTTCACAAAAGTCAGAGAATATAGCCATCATGCATCTTTGAAAGGTAGCAGGTGCATTACATAAACCAAACACTACAAAAAAAGAAACATCCGTGACATTTTGGGCCGAACGAAATTTTTTTCTGTCATACATATGACACTTCTATGACGATAATTGTGACAAAACCCGGTATCATCATAGATGTGGTGGGCTGCTACTTCTATGACAAAAAATCATGACAGAAAATGGGCTTTTCGTCCTGGGCGGGCCGGAGACGCAGCTGCATGACATTCTTTGGGCCGTCCATGACGGAAAAAACCATGGTAGAAGCGAGGGGGAGGAAAATTTCGGGGAGTTCTCGGTTACGGTGGGAGGTCGGGGGTTGAGCGATGCGCGCTTCTCTCGTACACATATGCGCGTGTGTGCGAGGCGTTGGCTCTAACTGAACCTGAGCGAGGCATTGGGCTCTAACTGAACCCGAGCGATTTCACTGCAGGCTACGCGTTACAGAACCCGAGCGATCGATCGATGGCTGTTAACTGAACCCGATCGAGCGATTCCTTCGCTACTACTGCTAACTGAAGCCGATCGATGCTGCCTCCGGATGAATAGTGAGCATTGCAGGGGGGTTGGATGAACAGTTCCTGGTAGGGGTGGATGAACATGACCCCATGGTGTTGCCTCTGGATGAACAGGACCCTGATCGATCGAGCTGGTTGGGGATGGATGAACAGGACCCCGTGGAGGGCTGGATGAACAGGACTACCCCGTGGAGGGCAGGATGAATAGTAGATGGTGGAGGGCAGGATGAACAGTAGCCCGTGGAGGGGTGGTTGAACAGGAGCCCGTGGAGAGGGCTGGTTGAATAGTAGCCGGTGGAGTAGCGCGCAGTGGAGGCTCGATGAACAGGAGCCCGTGGATGAACAGTCGCAGGTGGAGGCTGGAGGAGGTCGACCGTGGATGAACAATAGCTCGTGGAGGCTGGAGGGGGTCGATGGCGGAGATGAACAGTATCCCGTGGAGTCCCGTTTTGCGGTACGCCACACCCCTCCCGATGAACAGGACCCCCGGTTCGACCGTCGCGCTCCAACACAAGTCCGTTTCCAACATTTTGCGGTACGCCCAGCCCTCCCTATGAACAGGACCCCCGTTTCGACCGTAGGAGGTCCGTTTCCTCCGTTTTGCGGTACGCCAGACCCCTCCCGATCAACAGGATCCCGTTCCGAACGTGGCTAGTCGAACACAAGGCCGTTTCCTCCGTTCTGTGGTACGCCAGGCCTCGTTTCCATCGCCTTTTCCGTCCAAGCCCTCCCCATGAACATGACGCATTCAGTTGCCTCCCCATGAACATGACGCATTCCGTTGCCTCCCCATGAACACGACGACGACGATGTTTCTCCGTTCCGACCCAGCCATGTACACGACCCCTGGCCGTATGTATGCGCGAGTAGGCATTCGAGACCCCGCCCGTATGTACACATATGTGGCCGTATTTTCTTTCTTGCACCCTGGCCGCCTCTACTACGACACGTGCGCGCCTCTACATCGACCAGTATATATGTACGTACACGTTCGCGACCAGAATGACAACACTACGTACGCTTCGACCAGGTGGGTCCTGATTGTCAGGCACTTCCTTGCGTGCGAAGATGTAGTTGGTGGGTCCCAGCAGTCAGGGGCAAACGTTTTTTTCACGAAATACGGTGGCCCGTCTGGTGGGTCCCCGCTGTCAGGTGGAGAAATAATTATTTTGCACGTAATAAGGAGGCACTTTCTTGCTGTGGCCGTGGACCCAACTGTCAGCCTCTCCACGTACAGTCCATGTCCGATGGAAGCCATTCCTTGACCACGTTAACCACGCCGCGCCGAGAGCACCAGGGCGGTGGACGACGGAAAGGCCTAGGAAGGGGACAACGCGGAGCCGTGGAAGACGCGGCAGTGGATGCCCACGCGTAGAGGAGTACGAGGGTTCACTGGTTCGCTGCGGTGTGAGGCTACCGTCGCCGCACAATAACAGGGGGTGTGAATGAGTAGAGGGATGGCCTGGCCAGCGGTGGGAGTAGTAGGGGCAGTGAGGCCTCAGCGGCATCGCAGCTGGCCACGGGAGGCAGGAGCACGAGGCACGACCGGCGCTGGTTTGGGCGGCTGGAGCAAGAAGACCAGAGGTTGAAGAAGCACTACGGCCGTTGGATGGACATCGTAAGGTCACTGGAGCTAGAATCGTGCATATTGACTAAGTTGACAAAGCCCTCCGTCCCCGTCAACTTAGTAGGCCCACAAGTCAGCCTTCCACTATACTGGGTCCCACCTAATAGGGGGAGTATTCATTTTTTTTGTGCGTAATAAGGAGGCACTTCCTTGCGTGTGAAGATATAGCTGGTGGGTCCGAGCTGTCAGCGGCGGTAACATTTTTTTAACGAAATATGGAGGCCCTTTCGGTGGGTCCCTGATGTCACCTGAATAATGATGCGTAATAAGGAGGCATTTCCTTGCGTGCGGCCGTGCACCCAGCTGTCGGTCTCTCCACATAAAGTCCACTTCAGATGCATGTCGGTTGTTGACCATGTTGACCTGGCCGCGTCGAGAGCACCAGGGCGGTGGATGACGGTGAGGCGTAGGAAGGGAATGACACGGAGGCAGGGAAGACTCGGCAGTTGTTTCCCATGCGGAGGGGAGTACGATTGTACGAGGGTTTACTGGTTCGTCTGCCGTCGCCGGAGAATAACAGCAGGTGTGGGTGAGTAGAGGGATGGCTAGGCCAGCGATGGGAGTACGGTGGGGCGGTGAGGCGGTGAGGCCTGCGCGACAGGAGAGCCGGCCGCGAGGAGGAGGGAGTAGGTAGTCCCGCCGGCGCCTGTTTGAGCGGCTTGAGCAGGAAGAGCAGAGATTGAAGAAGCACGATGGCCATTGGATAGCCATCCAACAGTCACTGCTTGTGCGTCAACCTTTTTTTTAGGAAAGCCTCAAATCTATGGAAAATAGCATACAACCCATCTGCCATTATTTCTAATAATTTACAGCCCATTTGCTAATTATTAAGGTTTTTTTGGAGCCCATATTCTTTTTGTTAGCATTACAGCCCATATAGTGGCCACGGTTAAAAAATTATACGAAATTTTGCATATTTCGGTGCGGTCCGAACTGTTTTTAATCCTGAAATTTTAACTCACATTCAAACTGATTTTAAAAATAAATTCATATCAATATAAAATCCAACAAATTCTCCATGCATAATAATTAATGTAATTTCAAATCTTGAAATGAAAAAAAAGATATTTGAAACTAATTGCTGGTTTGATGTGTTTTAAAAATGTACAGCCCATTTCTCATTACTGATGGGCCATTTTCTCGGCCAGCCGAATGAAAGCTCTCCTCGTCTTGAAAGATTCGCAGCCCAACAGGCCTGACAAAGCGACTTACTTGGCAAATCACAAAAAAACTGGGTTGTGGCCGTGGACCCAGCTGTCATCCTCTCCACGTACAGTACCCTTCCGATGGAATGTCGTTGACCACGTTGACCACGCCGCGCCGAGAGCACCAAGGCGGTGGACAATGGCGAGGCCTAGGAAGGGGACGACACGGAGTCGGGGAAGACGCGACAGTGGATGCCCACGCGGAGAGGAGTACGAGGGTTCACTAGTTCGGCTGCAGTGTGAGGCTGCCGTCGCCGCAGGGCCTGGCTAGCGGTGGGAGTAGTAGGGGGCGATGAGGACTCATCAGCAGCACAGCCGGCCACTGGAGGCAGGAGCAGGCGGTCTCCCCGGCGCTTGTTTGGGCGGCTGGTGCAAGAAGAGCAGCGATTGAAGAAGCAGCAAGACCGTTCGATTCAAATCCAACGGTTACTGCTTCTAGAATCGTTTGTTGACTAAGCTGACAAGCCCTGCGTTCTCGTCAACTTAGTAGGCCCACAAGTCAGCCTCCCAACCGGTGCACCCCAGATGTTAGTGGGAGGAATCATTTTTTTCACGTAATAAGGAGGCTGTTGATTGTGTGCGGCCAGGCCAGCGGAGGGAGTAGGGTGGGCCGGGGAAGCCTGCACGGCATCACAGTGGGCCACAAAAAGAGGAAGCAGGCAGTCCTGCCGGCACTAGTTTAGGTGGCTGGAGCAGGAAGATCAGAGATTGAAGAAGCACGCCAGCCGTTGGATGGACATCCAACACTAACTGCTGCTAGAATCGTGTGTTCACTGACAAAGCCTTGCGTAAACAAGTCAGCCTCAAAATCTGTGACGTTTACAGCCCATTTGCTATTATTTTTCTAATTTTTACTCATTTTCTAATTCATATGGAATTTATTGCAGCCCGTTTTGCATTTTTAGAATTGCTGGCCATTTTCTGGTCAGTACCAGGGTCAAAAAATTAACTAAATATGTGGGAAATTTTGAAAATTCGCAAATTTTTGTTGGGGAACGAAATATTCTTAATCCAAAAATTAATAGCCATACTAAAACAAATTTAAAAATAAATTAGTACTATGTCATATTAAATCCAATGAAATACGTATAAGATATCAGTGAAGAACAAAAACAAAAAAAGAAACTTATATCCCATTTGCTATAAATTTTTGGAATTTTCAACCCCTTTTGATATTACTTTTAACAGACATTGACCATACTCTTAAGCCATGCCGGAATGCATCCCTCCTCGTCTTGAAAGATTTGCAGCCCAGTAATTTGGAGAAAACAAATAGGCCTAGCTTGGGTATTCTTCAAAAAGAAATACGGGGCTACCTATTTTCCCAAAGAACTGGAGCATGAGCATTTAGCTTTGTTTATTTATTTATTTACTTATTTAAGTTTAGGGGACCATGAGCATGTACCTAGGCCGGATTCATGTGAGAGCCTCCCTTCCAGTTAATTATGGGCTTCTCTATTGGGCCTTCATCAGTGGGCTGCATGTTATCAACAAGTGGAAAATGTGTTCCGAGTTTCAAAAAAATGTGTTCCGTACGATAAATAGTATGCGCTACGTACGGTATGGGGCACTAAAGGATCAAACCATGCAACGACTTCCAAAACATTGTGTTTGTCATTCTAACAACACATTTATTAAACCAACAGACGAAATATACTACTGATTGTACATTGAAAACAGCAGCAGCAACCAGGGCTGGGGGTGCAACAGAGGCAGTAAGAGGGCCAAAAGAGTGAAGACGCAACTCTCTATTCCAAACCAAACATTACCATCATTACAACAGGGCTACCAAAAAAGAACAAGTGTATGCATCAAACTAAATAAAGATCCTACTACACCAAGTGTACGCATCTAACTAACTGGCTCAGTTAGACGTTACTATTTATTTTTTTCAAAACGGAGGCAAAAGAATTGCCTCGTTGATTAATTAAGAAGAAGAGAATTGCCCGGTTAATCTATGGAAAACCGGGGTAAAACCGAAGATGTTACTATTTATTAAGCTGTAGTGGAGTCGCAGATGGAGAGGAGTGGGAAACTTCACTGGTTCGGGTGCGCGGCAGCACAGCCGTGGTGCCGCCCACGGGAGACAGGAGCAAGAACAGAGGTTGAAGAAGGAGCACGGCTGTTGGATTAACATCCAATGGTGCAGCTGCTAGAATCATTTGTTGATTAAGTTGACAAAACCGTGCGTACACGTCCGCTTAGTAGGCCCACAAGTAAGTCACCAAATCTGACGGGTCCCAAGTGTCAACGGGATGAATAATTTTTTTCGCAAAACAAGGAGGCACTTCCTTCCGTGCGAAGATACAGCCGGTGGGTCCCAGCTGTCAGGTGGAGGAAACATTTTTTTCAGCTTAATAAGGAGGAACTTTCCTTGCGTGCGACCATGGGCCTCGTGGGTCCCAGCCGTCAGGCTCTCCATGTAAAGTCCTCTTCCGATGACTCTCGTTTGTTGACCACGCCGCACCGAACGCAGCGAGGCGGTGGACGACTGCGAGGCCCCGGACAGGAATGACTTGGAGATGGGAAAACGCGACAGTGGCGCCACAGATTGAGAGGAGGAGAAGGGTTATAACTAGTTCTGTTGCGGCGTGGGGCTGTAGTCTGTGGAGAATAACAGGAGGTGTCGAGGGGTGGAGGGATAGCCTGGCCGACGGTGGGGTAGCGCTTCGCAGCGATGCATGCTAAGCAGAGCCGCTAGCCGCCGGAGGCCGGACCAGGCGGTCCCGGCGACGCTGGAGGAAGAATACGAGAGATTGAAGGTGCATGCCGGCCGTTGGATATAAATCCAATGGCTATGGATGACACAATCAGTTGTTGACCAAGTTGACAACGCCCTGCGTAGGCTTCGACCTATTGGCCCACATGTTAGCCTGCAAAAATGTGGCATATATTTAACCCATGTTTTCTAGAATGTACAGTCCATTTGTGGGCTGGGTGAACAAATAATTTTGCGTCAATCAGGCCCATTTATATTTTCTAAGAAATCCCAGCCCATTTGCACTTCCTTGAAATACACATATTAGGTGGGCTCGTTATATATACTCCCTCCGTCCGGAAACACTTGTCATCAAAATGGATAAAAGGGATGTATCTAGATGTATTTTAGTTTTAGATATATCCTTTTTTTTCCATTTTGATGACAAGTATTTTTGGACGGAGAGAGTATAATGTTATGTTATAAGGAGCAATTAATATCAAAGAATAAACCAGAGAGGCACATTTTATATATATATATAATTAAGAAATTAGCGAGTTATTGCTCAAAATAAAAATGAGCGCATTATTATTAAATTGGTCCTTAAAATCTTCGCAAGCTTTTGTACGCAATCACCAGGATTTTCCTTGGCTGTGAGTCAAAAACAACCAGGATTTTCCTTGCCAACTTCCGTTAAACATTTACTTTTATAAGTTGGGATGTTTTTATAATGTATATGTAAGTCTCTATAAAATATACGATAATAGTAATAATATAAATATATATAATGTGGTTAGAAGGGAAAACATAAATTGGACACATCATTACTTTTATAAGAGACCTGCGTTTTATACCCCAAAGTAGGCATACTAACAAGTTCACACACAAATACAACAGAAAAGGTAAACATTCATATCAAACTCAGGTTCGCAGGACACATTCATATCCATAGCCAACATTCACAATCAACAACTCAAAAGATTCATATATACACAAGCTCAACATATCTATGCATCCAAATGATTGACAGATCACACGACAATATTCATACATAATTTACAAAAAGATTCAGATATACACATGTTCAATATGTTTATGCATCCAAATGATTGAGATCACAACCAATGTGATCCATGGACGAGCTTTAATTACCTAGGGTACATACTGGTAAATGGTGTTCAATCGAAGGTACTTCTTGCTAAAATTAGTTCTTGTACGAGTAAACTTTCGAGTACATAAGAGGCAGCACAGACAATCTGAACTTTGCTTGTAGGTTTATCCTCAAATAGTGGCCTCGTGCCGAGGGAGGTTTGAGAAACTTGGCCACTACTTTCATCCAACCAGTTTACTAGGTCATCTTGGTCCTGTATCTCACCAAAATTCTACATTGAAGATGAGAAAGGAGGCGGTTGAGGAAATGAACCACCCAAATTTTTTGTGCAGATTAACTGAGATGGAGCATCCTTGGCGTAGTTCCATTTAATGTATGATTGGCACAACATGATCCCTATTTGCACAAGTAGGAACAAGGTGAAACCTTCATTAGGTTAGTGAGAAAGGATAGGAAGACATTAGCATATTACTCAACCAGTTGCATCAAATTCATGATGGACAATACGCAAAACATTGCCTCATTGAACCAATGGCAATAAATTGACATGCAAAACAATAGCACTATTATGTCATGACACTAATAATATTCCCTCCCTGCTCCACCACATGATTCACCTCCATAGACAAACATACACACGCACATGATTCAGCATAGGGTCCTACTAAAGATTTGTTTAACTCCAACAGGAAAATTAGGCAGTAATGTGGTACTTAAGTACTCCTAATTAATTAAGTGAGACAGTAGAAGTGGAAGGGCTCCCTGGAGGATCATCTCACATGTAAGGTAGTCGTTGCCGGAGCCCTTGAATGGCCTCGACTGAGGCCTCTGGCTTCAGCAAGATCGCCTTGGCACTGTTTATTCTTCTTCCTCCTCATGCTCTGTTTCTCTTTCTCCTCACCAGTTGGTGAAACGAAGTACATCATTGGCCTTCTAATTCAGAATTGGTTTTATTAGTGAGGGAGTACAAGTGTACTAGTAAAAAACAGCATTATTTTCTCATGGCAGTCAGAAAATAGAGATGAACACATGCATTAAATATCATTCTTACCTAAAGGAAGGTTATGGCGCCAATATGGATGATGAGGATTGGAACACAGATCTCCCTTTGTGCAGTTCCACAAAAATGAACCAACTGTTCCATTCTGACATTCCAGTTAAACAGCATAAAAGTCACTTATTTTAAGAAGAGTTTTGTGCAGTGCACCAAAAGGTCACAACAGCAACTAGGTGAATTGGATATCCCTGTTTGCACAAAAAGGCACCGAGGAAACAATCAGAGTCTCAAACAATTACAGGCAAAAACATTTGGCTAAACTTGTCATGGCTTATCATAGTGGCATGGCTTCATTTTTACTAGGGACATTAGATTAAGAACAGCTAAGGCAGCGTTCGGTTCACGGGTTTGGTGCAGGATTTTCGTAGGAACACAATTCCTACGGTATTCTTTCCCTTCCAACCGTTCGGAACACGGGAAAGGTGAATAGTGTTTCATAGGAAAGCTGGTATGGTAGTACTGATTCCATATGATTAGAAACATCCATGCGCTGCTCATTTTTTGGGCGGAAGCCTGAGGCAAGCGCTCGCTGCCATGCGTTAGACAGGTTGTTGTGTTGTGTTGCCGGAATAAAAAAACAACCTATGTGTGGTACGTGAGGTGAGGACAAGAGTAGTCACTGTGCAGCTGAATAAACAAATAGCATCTCATACTGCCAAGCATGCTACTCTAAAAAAACAAATCTGTACATTTCGTAGTTCATCCGAACACATTCTTTTGAGAGTTTTCTCCGGTTCGCTGTTCCATAGATTTATACCTACATTCCTTTCCAATTCCTCTATTTTCATCAAGACCTATGTTTTCTGCCCCTTTATTCCGAACGGAGCCTAAATATTTGGTATAAGTGTTGGAAATATGCCCTAGAGGCAATAATAAAAGGATTATTATTATATTTCCTTGTTCATGATAATTGTCTTTTATTCATTCTATAATTGTGTTATCCGGAAATCATAATACATGTGTGAATACATAGACACCAACATGTCCCTAGTAAGCCTCTAGTTGACTAGCTCGTTGATCAAGAGATAGTGATGGTTTCCTGACTATGGACATTTGGATGTCATTGATAACGAGATCACATCATTAGGAGAATGATGTGATGGACAAGACCCAATCCTAAACTTAGCACAAGATCGTATAGTTCGTTTGCTAGAGTTTTTCCAATGTCAAGTATCTTTTCCTTAGACCATGAGATCATGTAACTCCCGGATGCCGTAGGAGTGCTTTGGGTGTACCAAACGTCACAACGTAACTGGGTGACTATAAAGGTATACTATGGGTATCTCCGAAAGTATCTGTTGGGTTGACACGGATCAAGACTGGGATTTGTCACTCCGTATAACGGAGAGGTATCTCTGGGCCCACTCGGTAATGCATCATCATAATGATCTCAAAGGGACCAAGTGTCTGGTCACGGGATCATGCATTACGGTACGAGTAAAGTGACTTGCCGGTAACGAGATTGAACGAGGTATTGGGATACCGACGATCAAATCTCGGGCAAGTAACGTACCGATTGACAAAGGGAATTGTATACGGGGTTGCTTGAATCCTCAACATCGTGGTTCATCCGATGAGATCATCGAGGAGCATGTGGGAGCCAACATGGGTATCCAGATCCCGCTGTTGGTTATTGACCGGAGAGCCATCTCGGTCATGTCTACATGTCTCCCAAACCCATAGGGTCTACACACTTAAGATTTGGTGATGCTAGGGTTGTAGAGATATAATATGCAGTAACCCGAAAGTTGTTCGGAGTCCCGGATGAGATCCCGGATGTCACGAGGAGTTCCGGAATGGTCCGGAGGTGAATAATTATATATAGGAAGTGCAGTTTCGGCCATCGGGAGAGTTTCGGGGGTCACCGGTATTGTACCGGGACCACTGGAAGGGTCCCGGGGGTGCACCGGGTGGGGCCACCCATCCCGGAGGGCCCCATGGGCTGAAGTGGGGTGGGGAACCAGCCCATAGTGGGCTGGTGCACCCCCCTTGGCCCACCCCCTGCGCCTAGGGTTGGAAACCCTAGGGTGGGGGGGCGCCCCACCCTGGCTTGGGGGGCACTCCACCCCTTGGCCGCCGCCCCCCCTAGGAGATCCCATCTCCTAGGGCCGGCGCACCCCCTAGGGGGCCTATATAAAGGGGGGGAGGGGGCAGCCGCACCCTTGAGTCTTGGCGCCTCCCTCTCCCCTGCTACACCTCTCCCTCTCGTAGTAGAACGGCGAAGCCCTGCTGCGGTGACCCCTGCATCCACCACCACGCCGTCGTGCTGCTGGATCTTCATCAACCTCTCCTTCCCCCTTGCTGGATCAAGAAGGAGGAGACGTCACACTGACCGTACGTGTGTTGAACGCGGAGGTGCCGTCCGTTCGGCGCTAGGATCTCCGGTGATTTGGATCACGTCGAGTACGACTTCCTCATCCCCGTTCTTTGAACGCTTCCGCGCGTGATCTACAAAGGTATGCAGATGCAATCCGATCACTCGTTGCTAGATGAACTCATAGATGGATCTTGGTGAAACCGTAGGAAATTTTTTGTTTTCTGCAACGTTCCCCAACAGTGGCATCATGAGCTCGGTCTATGCGCAGTTCTCTTTGCACTAGTAGAAAACAATTTGTTGTGGGCGTAGATGTTGTCAACTTTCTTGCCGCTACTAGTCTTATTTTGCTTCAGCAGTATTGTGGGATGAAGCGGCCCGGACCAACCTTACACGTTCGCTTATGTGAGACCGGTTCCACCGACTGACATGCACTAGTTGCATAAGGTGGCTGGCGGGTGTCTGTCTCTCCCACTTTAGTTGGAGCGGATTCGATGAAAAGGGTCCTTATGAAGGGTAAATAGAAGTTGACAAATCACGTTGTGGCTTTCACGTAGGTAAGAAAACGTTCTTGCTAGAATCCTATTGAAGCCACGTAAAACTTGCAACAACAATTAGAGGGCGTCTAACTTGTTTTTGCAGCAAGTGTTTTGTGATGTGATATGGCCAAAGTTGTGATGAATGATGAATGATATATATGTGATGTATGAGATGTTCATGCTATTGTAATAGGAATCACGACTTGCATGTCGATGAGTATGACAACCGGCAGGAGCCATAGGAGTTGTCTTTATTTTTTGTATGACCTGTGTGTCATTGAGAAAAGCCATGTAAATTACTTTACTTTATTGCTAAACGTGTTAGCCATAGTAGTAGAAGTAATAGTTGGCGAGCAACTTCATGGAGACACGATGATGGAGATCATGATGATGGAGATCATGGTGTCATGCCGGTGACAAGATGATCATGGAGCCCCAAGATGGAGATCAAAGGAGCTATGCGATATTGGCCATATCATGTCACTATTATTATTTGATTGCATGTGATGTTTATCATGTTTTTGCATCTTGTTTACTTAGAACGACGGTAGTAAATAAGATGACCCCTCATAATAATTTCAAGAAAGTGTTCCCCCTAACTGTGCACCGTTGCGACAGTTTGTTGTTTCGAAGCACCACGTGATGATCGGGTGTGATAGATTCCAACGTTCACATACAACGGGTGTAAGACAGATTTACACATGCAAACACTTAGGTTGACTTGACGAGCCTAGCATGTACAGACATGGCCTCGGAACATAGTAGACCGAAAGGTCGAGCATGAGTCGTATAGAAGATACGATCAACATGAAGATGTTCACCGATGTTGACTAGTCCGTCTCATGTGATGATCGGACACGGCCTAGTTAACTCGGATCATGTTATACTTAGATGACTGGAGGGATGTCTATCTGAGTGGGAGTTCATTGAATAATTTGATTTAGATGAACTTAATTATCATGAACTTAGTCTAAAATCTTTACAACATGTATTGTAGATCAAATGGCCAACGTTGTCCTCAACTTCAACGCGTTCCTAGAGAAAACCAAGATGAAAGACGATGGCAGCAACTACACGGACTGGGTCCTGAACCTGAGGATCATCCTCATAGCTGCCAAGAAAGATTATGTCCTACAAGCACCGCTAGGTGATGCACCGGTTCTCCCTGCAGAACAAGACGTTATGAACGCTTGGCAGACACGTACCGATGATTACTCCCTCGTTCAGTGCGGCATGCTTTACAGCTTAGAACCGGGGCTCCAAAAGCATTTTGAGAGACACGGAGCATATGAGATGTTCGAAGAGATGAAAATGGTTTTTCAAGCTCATGCCCGGGTCGAGAGATATGAAGTCTCCGACAAGTTCTTCAGCTGTAAGATGGAGGAAAACAGTTCTGTCAGTGAGCACATACTCACTATGTCTGGGTTACATAACCGCTTGACTCAGCTGGGAGTTAATCTCCCGGATGACGCGGTCATTGATAGAATCCTTCAGTCGCTTCCACCGAGCTACAAGAGCTTTGTGATGAACTTCAATATGCAGGGGATGGAAAAGACCATTCCTGAAGTATTTGCAATGCTGAAATCAGCAGAGGTAGAATTCAAAAAGGAACATCAAGTGTTGATGGTGAATAAAACCACTAAGTTCAAGAAAGGCAAGGGTAAGAAAACTTCAAGAAGGACGGCAAGGGAGTTGCCGCGCCCGGCAAGCAAGCTGCCGGGGAGAAGCCAAAGAATGGACCCAAGCCCGAGACTGAGTGCTTTTATTGCAAGGAAAGTGGTCACTGGAAGCGGAACTGCCCCAAATACTTAGCGGACAAGAAGGCCGGCAAAATGAAAGGTATATGTGATATACATGTAATTGATGTCTACCTTACCAGTACTCGTAGTAACTCCTGGGTATTTGATACCGGTGCGGTTGCTCACATTTGTAACTCAAAGCAGGAGCTGCGGGATAAGCGGAGACTGGCGAAGGACGAGGTGACGATGCGCGTCGGGAATGGTTCCAAGGTCGATGTGATCGCCGTCGGCACGCTACCTCTACATTTACCTACGAGATTAGTTTTGAACCTCAATAATTGTTATTTAGTGCCAAGTTTGAGCATGAACATTGTATCAGGATCTCGTTTAATATGAGATGGCTACTCATTTAAATCCGAGAATAATGGTTGTTCTATTTATATGAGAGATATGTTTTATGGTCATGCTCCGATGGTGAATGGTTTATTCTTAATGGATCTCGAGCGTAATGCTACACATATTCATAGTGTGACTACCAAAAGATGTAAGGTTGATAATGATAGTCCCACATACTTGTGGCACTGCCGCCTTGGTCACATAGGTGTCAAACGCATGAAGAAGCTCCATGCAGATGGACTTTTAGAGTCTCTTGATTACGAATCATTTGACACATGCGAACCATGCCTAATGGGTAAAATGACCAAGACTCCGTTCTCAGGAACAATGGAGCGAGAAACCAACTTACTGGAAATCATACATACTGATGTGTGCGGTCCAATGAGTGTTGAGGCTCGCGGTGGTTATCGTTATGTTCTCACCCTCACTGATGACTTGAGTAGATATGGGTATGTCTACTTAATGAAACACAAGTCTGAGACCTTTGAAAGGTTCAAGGAATTTCAGAGTGAGGTTGAGAATCAACGTGACAGGAAAATCAAGTTCCTGCGATCAGATCGTGGAGGAGAATACTTGACTCACGAATTTGGTACACACTTAAGAAAATGTGGAATAGTTTCACAACTCACACCGCCTGGAACACCTTAGCGTAATGGTGTGTTCGAACGTCGTAATCGCATTCTATTAGATATGGTGCGATCTATGATGTCTCTTACCGATTTACCGCTATCATTTTGGGGCTATGCTTTAGAGACTGCCGCATTCACTTTAAATAGGGCTCCGTCAAAATCCGTTGAGACGACACCGTATGAGTTATGGTTTGGGAAGAAACCTAAGCTGTCGTTTCTAAAAGTTTGGGGATGCGATGCTTATGTCAAGAAACTTGAACCTGAAAAGCTCGAATCCAAGTCAAAAAAATGCGTCTTCATAGGATACCCTAAAGAAACTATTGGGTATACCTTCTACCTCAGATCTGAAGGCAAGATCTTTGTTTCGAAGAATGGATCCTTTCTAGAGAATGAGTTTCTCTCGAAAGAAGTAAGTGGGAGGAAAGTAGAACTTGATGAAGTATTACCTCTTGAACCGGAAAATGGCGCAACTCAAGAAAATGTTCCTGAGGTGCCTGCACCGACTAGAGAGGAAGTTAATGATGATGATCATGAAACTTCAGATCAAGTTGCTACTGAACTTCGTAGGTCCACAAGGACACGTTCCGCACCAGAGTGGTACGGAAACCCTATCTTGGAAATCATGTTGTTAGACAACGGTGAACCTTCAAACTATGAAGAAGCGATGGCGTGCCCGGATTCTGACAAATGGCTGGAAGCCATGAAATCCGAGATAGGATCCATGTATGAAAACGAAGTATGGACTTTGACTGACTTGCCCGTTGAGCGGCGAGCCATAGAAAATAAATGGATCTTTAAGAAGAAGACAGACGTGGATGGTAATGTGACCATCTATAAAGCTCGGCTTGTCACTAAGGGTTATCGACAAGTTCAAGGGGTTGACTATGATGAGACTTTCTCACCGGTAGTGAAGCTGAAGTCCGTCCGAATCATGTTAGCAATTGCCGCATTCTATGATTATGAGATATGGCAAATGGGCGTCAAAACGGCATTCCTTAATGGTTTCCTTAAGGAAGAATTGTATATGATGTAGCCGGAAGGTTTTGTCGATCCTAAGAATGCTGACAAGGTGTGCAAGCTCCAACGCTCGATTTATGGGCTGGTGCAAGCATCTCGGAGTTGGACCATTCGCTTTGATGAGATGATCAAAGCGTTTGGGTTTATGCAGACTTATGGAGAAGCCTGCGTTTACAACAAAGTGAGTGGGAGCTCTGTAGCATTTCTCATATTATATGTAGATGACATACTTTTGATGGGAAATGATATAGAGCTTTTGGACAGCATTAAGGCCTACTTGAATAAGAGTTTTTCAATGAAGGACCTTGGATAAGCTGCTTATATATTAGGCATCAAGATCTATAGAGATAGATAAGGATGCCTCATAGGTCTTTCACAAAGCACATACCTTGATAAGATATTGAAGAAGTTCAATATGGATCAGTCTAAGAAGGGGTTCTTGCCTGTGTTGCAAGGTGTGAAATTGAGCTCAGCTCAATGTCCGACCACGGCAGAAGATATAGAAGAGATGAGTGTCATCCCCTATGCCTCAGCCATAGGTTCTATTATGTATGCCATGCTGTGTACCAGACCTGATGTAAACTTTGCCATAAGTTTGGTAGGTAGGTACCAAAGTAATCCCGGCAAGGAACACTGGACAGCGGTCAAGAATATCCTGAAGTACCTGAAAAGGACTAAGGAAATGTTTCTCGTTTATGGAAGTGACGAAGAGCTCGTCGTAAAGGGTTACGTCGATGCTAGCTTCGACACAGATCTGGATGACTCTAAGTCACAAACCGGATACGTGTATATTTTGAATATGGGGCAGTAAGCTGGTGCAGTTGCAAGCAGAGCGTCGTGGCGGGATCTACATGTGAAGCGGAGTACATGGCAGCCTCGGAGGCAGCACATGAAGCAATTTGGGTGAAGGAGTTCATCACCGACCTAGGAGTCATACCCAATGCGTCGGGGCCAATCAAACTCTTCTGTGACAACACTGGAGCTATTGCACTTGCCAAGGAGCCCAGGTTTCACAAGAAGACCAGGCACATCAAGCGTCGCTTCAACTCCATTCATGAAAATGTTCAAGATGGAGACATAGATATTTGTAAAGTAGTAGATCCGTTGACTAAACCTCTCCCTAGAGCAAAACATGATCAACACCAGAATTCCATAGGTGTTCGATTCATCACAATGTAACTAGATTATTGACTCTAGTGCGAGTGGGAGACTGTTGGAAATATGCCCTAGAGGCAATAATAAAAGGATTATTATTATATTTCCTTGTTCATGATAATTGTCTTTTATTTATGCTATAATTGTGTTATCCGAAAATCGTAATACATGTGTGAATACATAGACACCAACATGTCCCTAGTAAGCCTCTAGTTGACTAGCTCGTTGATCAAGAGATAGTCATGGTTTCCTGACTATGGACATTTGGATGTCATTGATAACGAGATCACATCATTAGGAGAATGATGTGATGGACAAGACCCAATCCTAAACTTAGCACAAGATCGTATAGTTCGTTTGCTAGAGTTTTTCCAATGTCAAGTATCTTTTCCTTAGACCATGAGATCGTGTAACTCCCGGGTGCCGTAGGAGTGCTTTGGGTGTACCAAACGTCACAACGTAACTGGGTGACTATAAAGGTATACTACGGGTATCTCCGAAAGTATCTGTTGGGTTGACACGGATCAAGACTGGGATTTGTCACTCCGTATAACGGAGAGGTATCTCTGGGCCCACTCGGTAATGCATCATCATAATGAGCTCAAAGTGACTAAGTGTCTAGTCACGGGATCATGCATTACGGTACGAGTAAAGTGACTTGCCGGTAACGAGATTGAACAAGGTATTGGGATACCGACGATCGAATCTCAGGCAAGTAACGTACCGATTGACAAAGGGAATTGTATACGGGGTTGCTTGAATCCTCGACATCGTGGTTCATCTGATGAGATCATCGAGGAGCATGTGGGAGCCAACATGGGTATCCAGATCCCGCTGTTGGTTATTGACCGGAGAGCCATCTCGATCATGTCTACATGTCTCCCGAACCCGTAGGGTCTACACACTTAAGGTTCGGTGACGCTAGGGTTGTAGAGATAAAATATGCAGTAACCCGAAAGTTGTTCGGAGTCCCGGATGAGATCCCGGACGTCACGAGGAGTTCCGGAATGGTCCGGAGGTGAAGAATTATATATAGGAAGTGCAGTTTCGGGCATCGGGAGAGTTTCGGGGGTCACCGGTATTGTACCAGGACCACCGGAAGGATCCCGAGGGTCCACCGGGTGGGGCCACCCATCCCGAAGGGCCCCATGGGCTGAAGTGGGGAGGGGAACCAGCCCATAGTGGGCTGGTGCGCCCCCCTTGGCCCACCCCCTGCGCCTAGGGTTGGAAACCCTAGGGTGGGGGGCGCCCCACCCTGGCTTGGGGGGCACTCCACCCCTTGGCCGCCGCCCCCCCTAGGAGATCCCATCTCCTAGGGCTGGCGCACCCCCTAGGGGGCATATATAAAGGGGGGGAGGGAGGGGGCAGCCGCACCCTTGAGTCTTGGCGCCTCCCTCTCCCCTGCTACACCTCTCCCTCTCGTGGTAGAACGGCGAAGCCCTGCTGCGGTGACCCATGCATCCACCACCACGCCGTCGTGCTGCTGGATCTTCATCAACCTCTCCTTCCCCCTTGCTGGATCAAGAAGGAGGAGACGTCACACTGACCATATGTGTGTTGAACGCGGAGGTGTCGTCTGTTCGGCGCTAGGATCTCCGGTGATTTGGATCACGTCGAGTACGACTTCCTCATCCCCGTTCTTTGAACGCTTCCGCGCGTGATCTACAAAGGTATGTAGATGCAATACGATCACTCATTGCTAGATGAACTCATAGATGGATCTTGGTGAAACCGTAGGAAAATTTTTGTTTTCTGCAACGTTCCCCAACAATAAGGGCATGGGACAGTGGGTGCACCAGCAGTCCAGCACCATGTACGTAAACAGGGGCATAAAGTGGTGATTCATAGTTTGTTGCCTCGAGAAACAAACATCCAAGAAACGTATCTGGGTTGGTCCCATTTTTGTTCACTCTAGCCACCTACTGCTATGTGTGGATAGCAAATCTAGTCCTGGTCATACCACTGTGTACAGCATTACCCCTATATTTCCCTTTTCGACCAATAGACCGGTTGGATGACCAGTCTGTACTACTTTCACCCCCTTTCCTTTCTGTTTGTACCAAGTCTGATGTACATACTAAATTCCCCCACCACCACTTTATTTCTTGTTTGAACCAAGTACTCCATCCGTCCGGAATTACTTGTCATCAAAATGGATGTGTCTAGAACTAAAATACATCTAGATACATCCATTTCAATGACAAGTATTTTCGGACGGAGGGAGTACAAGATTCGACTCCATGAAGTAGCTTTACCTCTAACAATAGAAGAAAAAAATATGTGACGTTGGACCATCCGATCGAGAGGCGCTGATAGGTAGAAAATGATGCACATGCAGCGACATAGCGAGCTGGGGAAGTAGAGCTAAGGTGGTTTCGAACGAAGATATACCTGAATACTACTAGGGAAAACCTTATACACAGAATCTTAGCAGCAGCGCGGTTACAGAAAGCACGTTACTGGTGCAAATTTAGCAGTAGTGTGTGATGTTTAAACCGCGCCGCTACAAAAATCCACCGACAGTACACAACGACCTAAGTTTACCAGTAGCGCGGCGTCAGGAAGCGCGCTGCTGCTAATGCCATAGTAGTAGCGCTCTTTTTACTCACGTCGCTGCTGCTAATTTTGAAATTGTCCACACGGTTGGCCCGTTTAGCAATAGCGCGTGATAGGAAAGGGCACTGCTGCTACGCTCTTAGCAGCAGCGCACTTTTGCTCCCGCGCTACTGCTAAGACGTAGCACCCACCACCTTTTCCACCTTCCCCTCCCCATCTCCTCTCCTCCCTTTCCCCTACCTCCCACATCCTCCCTCTCTCACTCTTCTTCTTCCTCAATACTTCTCCCCCCATTACTCTCCCTCTTCTACCTACCTTTCTCTCTCTTCATTACTCCTAGCTATAACTACACCACCTCCATTAATGCTTCTCCTTTCTCTTTTTCCTTCCCCCTCCACTAGTTGAAGTTGTCTCCTCCCAAATTAGGTAGCTAGGAAGATGTAGCATTTAGTTAAGTGACCTATTTGCCCCTAACTAGATCTATCTTTGTCAAGAAGAGATTTGTGCACTTTTGATCTCCCTACAACATCATCTCCACTGTGTGCTTGATCTCGAGATAGAGGTGATTAAAATTTCATGCTTTTGCAAAATGGAAATATGTTTATGTGTGTGTGATATGTTTATGGAAATTTTGTGTGTGGCATGAGTTGACGCCAAATTGTGCTTTTGATTTGCCTATGTTTTGCCGAAATGTCGATTTATTTCCGTTTCGGCGAATTCCGGGCAAACTCTAGATCTATATATGTCCTATTTTTAAGGAAGGTCATGCCGAACTTTTGTATGACTTTGATGAATGCACGCATTTTTATAATCAATTTGTTTATTATTATCGTGCAGAGTTGACGATGGTCAGTGGAACGATGGTGGACAGGTGGTTGCGGTCGGCGGTGCAGGACATGAAGGAAAATAACCTGACAGAGGTTTTATGTTCGTGTCGAAAATGCAAAGGAATAGTTTTGCTCGACCCCCATGATGATGGTCGTGTCGAAGCGCACCTGCTCATGACTGGTTTCATGGATGGCTATACTACTAGTGGCAAGGCAATGATGACACGGGGCAAGACGAAGAGATGATCGATAAAGGCGGCGGGGAAGAAGCCGGACATGGCGGCGGAGAAGGGGCCGGACATGGCGGCGGAGAGAATGACATGGACTCCACGTAGCAGAGTTCGTCGGTACTAAGTTCAATCGTGCGGGGCCCTCATGTTCAAGCATTGCTTCGCAAGGAGACGAGTACTGAGAGAGCTGCTTCTTGAGAGGAGGCTAAGCTGGAGCTACTGGTGGTAGACTTGAACACTCCATTGTATTATGGTTGCAATCCTGAGGTGACCCGCTTGAGTTTCACGCTCCAACTCCTGAAGACGAAGGCTAAAAACAAATGGATGGACACTAGCCTCGATGAGCATCTCAAGTACCTAAAGGATGTTCTTCCCGCGATTAATCTATGTCCTAGTAGTGTTGATGAGGCCAAGAAGATCGTGTGCCCTCTTGATCTGCCACACGTTAGATACCATGCATGCATCAACGATTGCATAATTTATCGGAAGGAGCACGCGGAAAAAACAAGCTGTCCAGTGTGCAATGCTTCTCGATACAAGAAGGCTGGGAAGAAATGTCCCCAAAAAGTGGTATGGTACTTACCGATCACTCCCCGTCTCCAGAGGTATTTTGTAGATCCCAAGGAAGCAAAGCTAATGTGCTGGTATGCGGAGAGGAAGAAGCCCGACGATGGAGATGATCCGAAGCTAAGACACGTCAAGGATGGAAGCCAGTGGAGAGCGTTGAACAGCTTCTATCGGTATTTTGGATGTGATGCAAGGAACATCATGCTCGGCGCGTGTACCGATGGCATGAATCCGTTTGGCAACCAGAACACCAACCATAGCACATGGCCCGTGTTTGTATGGATGTACAACCTCCCCCCTGGTTGTGCATGAAATCGAAGTACATTCACATGAGCATGCTTATTCAAGGGCCGAAAAAACCAGGAAATAATATTAATTTGTATCTGGGGCTACTTCAAGAGGAGTTAAACACATTATGGATGTTGGAAATATGCCCTAGAGGCAATAATAAATTAGTTATTATTATTATATTTCATTGTTCATGATAATCGTTTATTATCCATG
This sequence comes from Triticum urartu, assembly GCF_003073215.2. NCBI lineage: Eukaryota > Viridiplantae > Streptophyta > Magnoliopsida > Poales > Poaceae > Triticum > Triticum urartu. The sequence continues at coordinate 591,751,101 of NC_053026.1, forward strand.
CTAGAATTGTATTGATAGGAAACTCAGATACATGTGTGGATACATAGATAACACCATGTCCCTAGTAAGCCTCTAGTTGACTAGCTCGTTGATCAATAAGATGGTTACGGTTTCCTGACCATGGACATTGGATGTCGTTGATAACGGGATCACATCATTAGGAGAATGATGTGATGGACAAGACCCAATCCTAAGCCTAGCACAAAGATCGTGTAGTTCGTATGCTAAAGCTTTTCTAATGTCAAGTATCATTTCCTTAGACCATGAGATTGTGCAACTCCCGGATACCGTAGGAGTGCTTTGGGTGTGCCAAACGTCACAACGTAACTGGGTGGCTATAAAGGTTCACTACAGGTATCTTCGAAAGTGTCTATTGGGTTGGCACGAATCGAGACTCGGATTTGTCACTACGTGTAACGGAGAGGTATCTCTGGGCCCACTCGGTAGGACATCATCATAATGTGCACAATGTGACCAAGGAGTTGATCACGGGATGATGTGTTACGGAACGAGTAAATAGACTTGCCGATAACGAGATTGAACAAGGTATCGGGATACCGACAATCGAATCTCGGGCAAGTACAATACCGCTGGACAAAGGGAATTGTATACGGGATTGATTGAATCCTCGACATCGTGGTTCATCCGATGAGATCATGTGGAACATGTGGGAGCCAACATGGGTATCCAGATCCCGCTATTGGTTATTGGCCGGAGAGTTGTCTCGGCCATGTCTGCATGGTTCCCGAACTCGTAGGGTCTACACACGTAAGGTTCGGTGACGCTAGAGTTGTTATGGGAAATAGTATGTGGTTACCGAAGGTTGTTCGGAGTCCCAGATGAGATCCTGGACATGACGAGGAGCTCCGAAATGGTCCGGAGGTGAAGATCGGTATATTGGACGAAGGGTATTGGAGTCCGGAATTGTTCCGGAGGTACCAGGTGGTGACCAGCATGTCCGAAAGGGGTTTCGGAGGCCCCGGCAAGCGTTGGGGGGCCTTATGGGCCAAGGGGAGAGGGCACATCAGCCCACTAAGGGGCTGAGCGCCCCTCCCACCCCATCTCACGTAACCAGGAGAGGTGGGGGTGCCACCCCTAGGGCAGCCGCCTCTCCCCTAGAGAGCTTGGGGGGCAAGTTTCCTAGGGGGTAGGGGCGCACAAACCCATCTAGGGTTTCCCCTGTGGCCGCCGCCCCTCCCCTAGGGAACCCTAGGGCGCCTCCCCCTCCTCCCTTCCCCATATATATAGTGAGGGAGAGAGAGGGCAGCCGCACCCTTCCCCTGGCGCAGCCCTCTTCCTCCTCCAACACCTCATCCTCCTCCATAGTGCTTGGCGAAGCCCTGCCGGAAAACCACTAGCTCCATCACCACCATGCCATCGTGCTGTCGGAGTTTTCCCTCAACTTCTCCTCTCCCCTTGCTGGATCAAGAAGGAGGAGACGTCCCTGGGCTGTACATGTGTTGAACACGGAGGTGCCGTCCGTTCGGCACTAGGATCATCAGTGATTTGGATCACGACGAGTACGACTCCATCAACCCCGTTCACTTGAACGCTTCCGCTTAGTGATCTACAAGGGTATGTAGATGCACTCCCCTCTCCCTCGTTGCTAGATGACTCCATAGATTGATCTTGGTGATGCGTAGAAAATTTTAAATTTCTGCTACGATCCCCAACAGTGGCATCATGAGCTAGGTCTATGCGTAGTTTCTATCCACGAGTGGAACACAAAGCAGTTGTGGGCATCGATATTGTCAATTTACTTGCCGTTACTAGTCTTATCTTGATTCGGCGACATCGTGGGATGAAGCTGTCGGGGGACTAATCCACGAGCACCTATGGGACCGGCGGACCGAGTCCCTTTCGGTTCGGCGGGGGCGAAGGTCGCACGAAGAGCGGATCGAGGCGAAGCACACGAGCAGTTTACCCAGGTTCGGGCCGCACGGATGCGTAAAACTCTACTCCTGCTTTGTGGTCTGTATTGAGTTCTTGTTCGGGAGTGCGGAGTGCTACAGTACACTCCAGCAGCTAACGAGACCGAGCCTGAGAGTTCTTCCCCCCCTTTTCCCTACGTTGCACATGGGCCTCCTTTTATATGCTCAAGGGGTCACCGATAGGTGGCAACATAGACAAGGGTAAAAATGGAAAGGTGCTGCGGTTGGTACAGCTACCTGCTACAGTATATCATACCTAACCCTGACAGCAGGGGACAAGGGCATTAAATGCCCGTCTGCGTCGCCTAAAAAGTGCAAAAGGGACCGCCAGGGACGCCACCGCTCGCCACGATGGCAATCTTGTCAGCGCCGCTTGCCACCGCGCGCCACTGGCTACACAGCCTCCCGCCACGTATGCCTGGAAGGGTCCCAGAGCGACACGTTGGTGGATGTGCTGGAGCGCGGGCACAGAGTGGTGGCTTGCCGCGGCAAGCGCCTTGCCGCGGTCGTTGTCTTGTCGCGCCCGGGAGCTTGTCGCTCACCGGGCCTTGCCGGGACGCGTGGCGCGTCGCGGCAAGTTCCTTGGGATGCCTTGGTTGGCCTTCCCGGCAAGCTCCTCTTGCCGGGGTCTTGTCTCCTTGGCTTGGATACTTTGTCCTTGAATGGCTCCAAAGGAACCACGAAGGACCTTGGTGGTCACCCGGCAAGCCTTGCCGCAGGATGCTGCGACTGCCCGTGCACAAGTTCGGGATACTAGGGTACCCCTACTCTAGTACACCGACAGGAGCCCCCGGGCCTGGGCCATACACGGTGCCGAGCGCTGTTGGGCCAGGCCCAAAACAGAGCACAGGCACGCGCGGCCTGGGTTACGCTGTATCTCTCTCCGTATCCACCGCGCCCTCCCCGAGCGGCACGCGTTGAATGCGGCGTCGTGGGAGAGATCGTGGGTGGTTTCTTTATTCGGAAATTCGGAACGTCCGCCCCTCCCTCCCTATAAGCAGGGGAAACAAGGGCAGTTCGCCCATTCGCTGGTTGCTACTCCAATCTCGGAAATCTCCGCCGCTCCCTTGTGTTCCCAAAGCTGAAAGAGAGCAGTGCCCCGCCCCCCATCGCCACCAGCACCACCAACGCCGTCGACCTCCTCCACCACTTCCGCCATGGCTCCAAGAGCCGACAAGGGGAATGTTGTGAAGTCGACCGAGGCGCAGCGGCTTGCGGCGCTGCGAAAGGAGCGGGCGGTCTCCCCCCCAAGCTTGTTGTGAGGGAGCTGAGGGAGAATTACTATCTCTTCTGGTCGATGGAGACGCGAGCGCATCCGCGCACGAAGGTACTTCCAGCCGCCGCCTGGAAAATGGCTCCAAACGAATATCCTTTCTTCGCCTTGTTCTTCTAATACGGGCTCTGCCCGCCCTTCTCTGAGTTTTTCTGCGATATCATGAACACCTATGGATTCCACCTCCTTGACTTCACCCCCAATGCCGTTCTGACCATGGCAGTTTTCGCACATCTCTGCGAAAACTTTGTCGGAGTCCATCCCAATGTAGCCCTTTTTCGCCACTTCTTTATGCCCCAAGTAGAGAGAGGAGAACCTTTATCCGGCGGAATCGCCTGGATCTCGAGGGCCGGCAAGAAGGACACTTATCTGAAGGGAGAGTTCCACGGCAAGTGGGAGGAATGGAGAGCAGACTGGTGCTGGATTGTCGAGGAGAATCCGCAGCCGTTTACCGTCCGGCGCCAAGCCCCAGTAGCACCCGGCAACGATTGGAGTGATGTGGCCCCGGAAGATGATAGGCTTAAGATTGCCGTCACCCGGATCCTACGCCTCAGGATTGCCGGGCTCACTGTAGGCGCTGTTGGCGCAGATTTTCTTCGCCGCCGCATTGCCCGCCTGCAGGAACGGGGGAGACCCACCTGGGAATTCAAGAATGCGGCGGATATCATGAGGCTGCGTCCGGGCCTCAACTTCAACTTCACTGTTTTGGAGCTCAACGCGATGCTCCAGGAGCTGTTCAAGTACGACCCTCAACATCCTGAAGTGTTCAGGTTGCCGCAGGGTGTCGTTCCGCTGTGCAACAACTCCGCGCTCGACCGCATCCGTGCAATGATGCCGCAGTGCGATTCGCATGGAATTGTCCCAACTTGGCAAGAGCCTGCAGACGACGTCGTGCAGCAATTCTTTGATGGCTTGGTAGAAGTGCTAGTCTACTCCGATGAAAAGGATAGGCTCACCCGCGACACCACCGATGCGGAGATGACACGCATCGCCACCAGGCTGGAAGAGGCGGCGGCAGCCGCAGCCACGGGCGAATTTGGATTCACCATAGAGGAGGCAGATGCAGCAGAGGCGGCAAGCCGTGCCGAGCGAGGGGAGCCCGCCGGCGAGAAAGTGCTTGCCGGGCATAACGCCGAGTCGAGCGAGCCTGCCAAGGATACGAGCGGCTCGCTGGAGATCAACTCCTCTTCCTCCTCATCTTCAGGCAGCTCGCCGCAAGCAGAGCCTCCATCCCCACCAAGAAGGCGTCTCCGCAAGGCCGGGGACATAGCGGGGCGGCAGGCGAGTGAACAGTCGCCGCGCCGCGTGACGCGCTCCACCGCGGCAAGCACTGTTGCTGCGGGAGCACCTCATGCTGCTGCGGCAACTGGAGTGGGGTCGTCTCAGGCCACTGCCACTGTTCCCGCCAAGTGGCCAAGGGAAACTACTCCTCCGCCTCCTCGTGCTGGACGTGGGCCGGACTTCGACTTCTCCGCGTTCAGCTCCGACGAGGAAGAAGAAGAGTAAGCTTCTCTTGTTGTACTTGTAGTTCTTCAATTCTTGCTGTTTTGTCTTGTATCTCATTTGCTTTACTCTGAACTTGTTCCTTTTCAGGACTCTGGCCCAGAGAGCAGCGAAGAGAGCCAAGGTCCCGGTGATTGTCATCGAGGACGAACCCACCGCGACAGCAGGAGGTGCGCCCGAGACCACCTTGCCGGACCCGGCAACTGTTCTCCAGAGCAGCCCCCAGCGTAAGTATATGGTTCACTTTCCGCTGTTGGGCGCGCATGGATACTCTTTCTTTGCTGACATCTGACTGTTGGTTTGTGTAGGCGCAGAGCAGCCCCACCAGGAGCGCCCGGAGACCGCCCCCGAAATGCCAAGGGAGAGTCCTCCGGCAAGTGAGAGTTCTCCGGCAAGGGACAGCACCAGCGTTCCCCCGGCGACGGAGACTACGACTGCTGAACCAAAGTAGAGGTAATCTTCCCTTCAAAGCTTCCCTTGGGTTCTTCTTCTTGTTGGGTATTTACTTGACTTTTCTCGCTTTTCCAGCCATCAGATCCATCTGCTGCGGAGCCGATGGAGACCGAGGTTGCTGCCGACGACGACGCTGCCACTGAAGAAGCAGCCGGCGCTGATGATCCCGCCGGCGACGAGGCCGCGAAAGCTGCCGCCGCAGCAACTGGCAAGGGGTCTGGCGATCGCACTGACGGCCCTGAGGCCGCAGGAGCGCCAGGCGCTACGTCGACCGCCGACCCGTCCGCCGCTGCCGCAGCGCCAGGCTCTGAAGAGCCCCAGCCAGGCGTCTACTTGAAGGCCGGCGAAGGCGTCTTCATTAACCTCCCCTGGGCGTCAAGCTCCAGGGCGCCGGTCGAGGGAGAGAGCTTTGATGGAGAGGTGCTCGCCTCCGCTAGGCTGACGCTAGTTGAAGCGCCGAGCAGCAGTAGCGGCGAGCCTGAGGAGGAGCGGCTGCTGCGGAAGCTGTTGTCGCTCTACCGCGCGCGGCAAGCCAAGCTGGAATCCCGCGAGGCGCTTGTTGCGAAGGCAGGACTGGACATCGAGAAGCGTGTGGAGGAGCTCCGGGGTCTCAACCAGCAAACTCTCCGGTCCCTGGCAGAGGAGCGGGAGCAACTCGCCGAAGAGCAGAAGGCCTTCTTCCTCGAGAAGGCCGAAGTTGAAGAGCAACAGCGGCTTGCCGCTAAGCTGTTTGCGCAGGAGGGCGAGCTAGCGCAGCGGAAAGTTAACCTCGACAGGCACGAGGAGGAGCTTGCCGTGCGTGAGCAAGAGTTCGGTGGAGCCCTTAAGCAAGCAGAGGATGCTGCCGCAGTTGCCGAGGCCACCAAGAAGGAGCTGGAGACAAAGGTGGCACAGCTAGAGGCCGATCTTAAGGCGAGTGGCGAAGAGCTTGCCGCGCTCAAGTGTGAGCGGGAGAAGGACGCCCACAGCAACTCAGAGCTGCAGGCTCGTCTCGCCGAGAAGGGCAAAGAAGTTAGCGCCGTCAAGGACTCCAACGCAGATCTTGAGTTGAAGCTGACCACTTTGACCAAGACGCTGGAGAAAGTGGAGCACTGGACGGAGGGTCTCGTAAGTGCTGCCGCACATATCGACAGGGAGCTGGCGCAGCTGGGGGTGGAGGATCTCGGGTATCCCTTTGATGAGAACCTCCAACCCAGCGCCAAGCTCACCTTGTTCTTCAAAGGCGTGGCGACGGCCCTCCAGCGGCTCCGAGAGAAGATCCCAAAGCAGCTGGCCGATGAGTCGTGCAAGATCTGCGCGGGAGCTCTTCAAAAGGTGTTGGTGAAGGTGGCCTTCCCCAACCCGGGCCTCAACCTCACCAACGTCCTCAAGACCCTGCCGCCGGATGCTGATCTGGAGGCGCTCAAGACCCTTGTCGCACCCATTATGGATAAGGTGAGCGGGATCAAGAGGATTGAGGGCGATCGCGTAGACTAGGCCGCCCGTTTTCTCTTTTCTTGTCGCTGCTGGTCATGTTATGAAAACAAGCTGTTAGAGCCGCGACAAGCTACTTTGTAATATAACTCTATTCTGGGTAATGATTGCAATGTTATTCCCTTTACTTGATTCCTCCCTTTGTATGTTTTTGCCCTACGCTTTTAGGGAACTTGCCGGTGCAGGCACTTTAGCCGTGAGCGCTGAGTGCGGGACGTCAGCAGCCTGCTGGCGGTGCCGCTACTGACAAGAAACCTTGTCGCAACTAGTCGCAGCTCACTTAAGTTGTTGAGCGGACTCGAAACAAAGTAAGGGCGCAACTAGCTGCGGGTTGGTTCCTCCACGCACAGGTTTTCCATACAAAGTGCGGTCCTTTAAGGGAGATAACTTAAAAATTTAAAAAATCTGATTGCTCAAACTTTGGCAACTTAGCTTTTCTGTTGTTTGCTTCCCGGTAAGGCGAAACTTTTCTTGAACGACGCCTGGTCCATACCATTATCTTCTCCTTTCCCCCCCGGCAAACTTGTGGGCGAGGGAACCTTCCTTTCCTTGAGAAAAAAGAAAGAGGAGAAAAATAAAGATATGGAGCCTTACGGCTCGTTATTGCTTACCGGGGAGTAGGTGCTGCACAAAGTGTCAAATCACATATGCAAAAAATGCATGAAATTGACAAGATGTGCGGAGCACATGAGCTTTACTTATGCACGGGGTCTGCGCCCGGCTTCGTACAAAGGATTACATGCAACAGCGGAAAGACTTGTACAAAAGGTGGTTGCCGGAACAGGTTCCGGCAACCGCGCCTTATGGGTAAAACTTACGAAGATGCTCAATGTTCCAGGAGTTGCTCACCGGAATGGCATCTTCGGTCTCAAGGCGGACAGCGCCAGGCCTAGTGACTCGTTTCACCCGGTAAGGGCCTTCCCACTTCGGTGTCAACTTGTTGGAATTCTTGGCGGACTGAACACGCCGAAGAACAAGGTTGCATTCCTCGAGACTTCTAGCGTTAAGTTTGTGGCTATGGTAGCGGCGCAAAGCTTGCTGGTAGCGAGCAGCTCGTACAGCAGCCTGAAGACAGTCTTCCTCAAGGAGCAGCGCGTCATCTTGTCGCAGCTGCTCTTGCTCAAGCTCATCATAAGCGAGCACTCGAGGTGACCCGTATACGAGTTCCGTGGGGAGAACTGCCTCTGCTCCATAGATTAGAGCGAAAGGTGTCTGGCCAGTGGCTCGATTTGGCGTCGTCCTGATCGACCAAAGAACCACCGACAGCTCCTCGATCCAGTTTCTTCCGCACTTGTGCAGCCTGTCGAAAGTCCTGGTCTTGAGCCCGCGCAGCACTTCAGCATTTGCCCTCTCCGCTTGACCGTTGCTTCTCGGGTGAGCAACAGAAGCGAAGTAGATCTTGGCGCCAAGATCTTGGACGTACTGCATGAAGGTGCGGCTCGTAAATTGCGTACCGTTGTCAGTGATTATCCTGTTAGGGATCCCGAAGCGGTAAACAATCGACCTGAAGAACTTGACTGCTGACTGTGCTATCACCTTCCTCACTGCTTCCACTTCCGACCACTTTGTGAACTTGTCGATTGCAACGTACAAGTACTCAAAGCCCCCGATTGCTCAGGGAAAGGGGCCGAGGATGTCGAGCCCCCAGACCGAAAATGGCCAGGATAAAGGGATCGTCTGGAGAGCTTGAGCTGGTTGGTGTATCTTCTTGGAATGGAACTGGCACGCTTCACACTTGGTTACCTGTGCAGTTGCATCCTGGAGGGCTGTCGGCCAAAAGAAACCTTGCCGGAATGCTTTGCAAGCAAGTGCTCTTGCTCCAATGTGGTGACCACATATGCCTCCATGTATCTCTGCCAACAGCTTTTGTCCGTCTTCCCGGTGAATACACTTCAATTTCACACCATTGAGTCTTCTTTTGTACAGTGTCTTGCCGACAAACTGGTACATACTTGACTGCCGGGCTACTCTTTCCGCTTCTTCTTGCTCTTCGGGAAGTTCTCCTGTCTGAAGGAAACGGACAATCTGCTGTGCCCATGCTGGAGCTTGTGGCTCGACAACAAGGACTAAAGGCAAATCTGCTGCTGCGGGAACATCCGCTTCTACGGTGAGAACCTGCGGCTCTGCCGGAGCTTGACGTTCCCCGGCAAGCTTGCCGGAGCAAAACTTGTCGGGAGTCCGTGCTTCAATGGAACAAACCCTAGGGCTTGCCGGAGCAGACTGCTCCTCAGCGCTCTTGGCGTTGATCTTGGGGACCTTCTTGGCGGCGGCTTCGGGAAGCTCTGCCGTAAAATAGTCACCAAAAATCAACTTCCTCTTGTTGCTCTGTCCAGTTGATGGTGTTACAGACGGTTGAGTCAGCTTGAGCACAAAGATCCCTGGTTCCACAGGTAACTTAAGTGCGGCGCACTTTGATAGGCCATCGACAATGGCATTCTGAGCTCTTGGAACATGCTCCATCTGTAGGCCGTCAAAGTGTTCTTCTAGCTTTCTCACTTCGTCGACGTAAGCTTCCATCAACGGACTCTGATAGCTCTTGTTCACTTGGCGGACGACAAGCTGCGAGTCACCCCTGACAATGAGCTTCTTGATCCCAAGGTCTGCCGCGATCCTGAGACCGGCAAGCAAGCCTTCATACTCTGTAGTATTGTTTGTTGCTTGCTCCCTAGGAAAGTGCATCTGGACTACGTACTTGAGGTGCTCTCCGGTGGGTGCGACAAGCAGCACGCCAGCGCCGGCGCCTTGCAGCGAAAAGGCACCATCAAAGTACATCAGCCAGTCTTTGCTTGCTTCCTCGACGGGGATGCTCGTTTCTGGAATTTCTTCATCTGGTGTTGGTGTCCATTCTTCTATGAATTCTGCCAATGCTCTGCTTTGGATAGTTGAAGTACTCTCCAACTTGGGGCCAAAGCTTGACAGTTCCAGTGCCCACTCAACAATCCTGCCTGTTGCTTCTGGATTCTGTAGTATCCTCTTCAGTGGAAAACGAGTGACAACTGTGATCTCATGTGCTTGGAAGTAATGGCGCAGCTTTCTCGAGGCCATGAGAAGGCCGAAAAGCAATTTCTGCATGCCAGAGTACCTTGACCTAGCCCCCTGCAGAAGGGAACTGACAAAGTAAACTGGGCGCTGTACCATTTTCGTCTGTATCTTCTCGCGCGCCTGCGCAGATCCATCCTTGTCGGGCCCAGAGCTTGTCGGGGAAGCCCCCTACTTGTCGCTGGATGCGCTTGCCGTGGTTGCTGGCTCGTCATCTGCCTCCCTCTCTGCTACTAACGCAGCACTAACCACTTGATTGGTTGCCACTATATACAGCAGCAACTTCTCTTGTGGCTTAGGTGCGACAAGTATTGGAGCGGAGGACAGGTATCTCTTTAAGTCTTGCAGCGTAGCCTCCGCTTCCGGAGTCCATTTCATTGGACCTGCCTTTTTCAATATTTTGAAAAACGGCAGGGCGCGCTCAGCAGACCTAGAGATAAACCTGCTGAGAGCAGCCACGCAACCGTCAAGTCTTTGTACATCCTTGACGCGCTTTGGTGCTTCAATCTGCTCAATGGCCTTGATCTTGTCGGGATTGGCTTTGATTCCCCGCTGAGACATGAAGAACCCGAGAAGCTTGCCGGAGGGGACTCCAAACACACACTTCTTGGGGTTGAGCTTGAGGCTGATCTTGCGCAGATTTGCAAAGGTCTCGTCTAAATCTTGAATCAGAGTCGCCTTGTCCTTGCTCTTGACCACTATGTCATCCATGTAGGCTTCCACATTTCTGTGCATTTGTGGCTCCAGAGCGACATGGACTACCCTTGCAAATGTTGAACCAGCATTCTTTAAACCGAAAGGCATCCGTATGAAACAGTACGTGCCACATGGAGTGATAAATGCGGTCTTCTCCTCATCCTCTTCTGCCATGAAGATCTGATGGTATCCTGAGTATGCGTCAAGAAACGAAAGCAAGTCACATCCGGTCGTGGAGTCAACAATCTGGTCAATGCGCGGCAAAGGAAATGGGTCTTTGGGACATGCTTTGTTAACATCGATAAAGTCAATACAAAGTCTCCGTTTCCCGTTCGCCTTGCGCACGACTACAGGATTGGCCAACCACGTAGGATGGAGCACTCCTATGACAAGGCCTGCTGCTTCCAACTTCTTGATCTCTTCTGCAATGAATTCTTGGCGCTCCACTGCTTGCTTCCTGACCTTCTTCTTGACGGGCCGCGCATGAGGACAAACGGCAAGATGGTGCTCAATTACTTTCCTGGGAACACCGGGGATGTCAGACGGTTGCCACGCAAACACGTCGACGTTCGCCCGCAGGAAAGCAATGAGCACGCTTTCCTATTTAGGGTCAAGAGTGGCACTGATGGTGAAGGTACCACCAGTGCCGTCCTCCTTGGCGGACACCTTCTTGGTCTCTGGCGGAGCTGCCATTGTCTTCTTACACTTGCCGGTGGAGCTCGATGGTGCGTCCTCGACGGCAGCGCAGCACTCCAAAGAGGTGCGCTTGCCGGAGTGGGCATCAGAACTCTTGCCGGACTTGGTCTTCTTCTTCCCCCCGGGAGCTTCAACGGCAGGCGACTTGCGATCTGTTGCGGTTGCCGCTTCCCGGTAGATCTTGTCGGCGCAGATAAGAGCATCCTTCTTGTCGCCAGGGACAGAGATGACGCTCATCGGGCCTGGCATCTTCAGCATGTTGTATGCGTAGTGAGAGGCTGCCATGAACTTGGCGAGTGCTGGACGGCCGAGTATCCCATTGTAAGGCAATGGAAAATCGGCAACATCAAAAGTGACCTTCTTAGTCCTGAAGTTCAACTCGCTGCCAAATGTTACTGGCAACGTGACCTTCCCCTTTGGCTTGCTCCTTCCCGGGTTGATTCCTTGGAATGTGCCGGTCTCTTCAAGCTCGCTGTCAGGGATCTGGAGTTTGTGGAGTACAGCGGAGGAGATTAGGTTCAAGCCGGCCCCGCCGTCAACTAGCATCTTAGTGACCTTGAGGTTGCGAATAGTTGGTGAAACCAACATCGGCAAGCACCCGACCGCAGTTGTGCGATCAGGGTGGTCCTCAATATCAAAGATGATACGCGTGCTGGACCATTTCAGAAGCTTGCGTGACTCGACAGGTGGTTCCGCCGCATTGACTTCCCGCACCCACTGCTTGAGTTGGCGGTGCGAAGTATGCAGAGAAGCACCGCCGTCGATGCACAAGACCTCTGTGGCTTTCTGGAACTCCTGCTCACTGGTCTCGACATCATCCATGTCTTAATCGTCGTCGTCATCTTCATCCTTGTCGCGGCCGCGGGGAGGTCTGTCTCCTTGCCGCTGCTTGGCTTTGCCGCGGCGTCCTCCCCGGCCGGCACGCTTCTTGCCGGATTCTCCAGCGCCTCCTTGGGCCCTCTCCTTGTCGCGTCGCTCGTATTCAACCTTTTGCTGCTGGACAAGCTGCTCGACCTTCTTGCAGCTCTGGAGGTCATGGCCCTTGGTGCGGTGGATCTTGCAGTACTGCTTGTCAGTGCCGTCCTGCTTGTCAGCGACCGCCACAGCCTGGCAGTTGGTGCATGCGGCAATCTCCTTGCCGGAGCTACCAGCCTTGGCTTTCTTGGCGCCACCTTCGTTGCCGGACTGCTCCACGACTAGCACATCTTTGCCTTTCTTCTTCCTGTTGTTCCGCCGCCAGTTTTTCTTTGCCGGGGCAGCATCCTCGCTGCCAGATCCTCCTGCTCCTGTATTCTCTCCGGAGAGTTTCCTCCCTTCCTCAGCACGTGCACACTTGTCGGCCAGGGCATACAGCTCACTGACGTCTCTGATCTTGCACATCGCCATCTCCTCCCGCATCCTGCGGTTACGCATGTTGTGATGGAACGCGCTAATGACCGCGGCAGGGTGGACATCTGGGATGTTGTGCTGTACACGGCTGAATCTCTGAATGTACTTGCGCAGGTGCTCTCCTTCCTTCTGGGTGAGCAGATGAAGGTCACTCTCTTGGCCATGGGTTTTGTGGCCGCCTGTAAAGGCGCCGACAAACTGATGGCATAGGTCTGCCCAGGAGGATATGGAGTTGTCCGGCAAGTGCATGAGCCAGGACCTGACGTTGGGCTTTAGCACCAGCGGGAAGTAGTTGGCAAGGATCTTGTCATCCCGCCCCCCGGCATCCTGCACCGCGATGGTGTAGATGCTGAGGAACTCCGACGGATGCGATTTGCCGTCGTACTTCTCTGGTACATCTGGCTTGAAATTCTTCGTGCTGGGCCACTGGCCTTGCCGCAGCTCACGAGTAAACGCAGGGCAACCTACCGTGTACGGAAAGGCTCCTGGTTCCCCTGGCGCATGCATGTCGACAGAGGGACCAGCGCGCTGGTCTGATTGACGTCGCGCTTCTCTTCGGCGCTCGATGCGAGTACGAGCGTCTTCTTGCTGTCGTTCGTGAAGAACTTGGCGCTGATCGCGACGAGCTCGTGGATCTGATGACGCGATGGAGTCGCTGTCGAGGTGGATCCGGCGAGTCGCCGATCTTGGCCTTCGGGGCGGAGAGTGCACAGTGGTTGCACCCCCACCGGTTTTGTCGCCACCAGCTCGCGCCTGGCTGACTTGCCGCGGCTGCGACGTGCTCGGCTGCCACTGAGTGTCGCCGTTGGCGAAACCGATGAGACTCTGAATGGTGGCCCTCCAGTCATCGATCTTGTCTGCCGTTGGAGGGTAGTCCAGGAGCAGTTGAGCTCGCGCCAAAGCTTCTGCTGGAGTGGCGGGTGGCGGTGGCGAGCGGTGCGAGGAGCGGGATATGCTTGGACTTCTAACTATGTTAGAAGGAGCAGTATCTCGTCCAGGCGATCGTGCCTCGCTCGTGCCAGCATGTTGGTGTGCATGCTGGTCTTGAGCACTTCGAGATCCACCAGCTCGATCTTGGTCCAGCAAACGCATGGTACCGTGAGTACCATGACGCTGCCGGTCCCGCGCCTCGTGAGATGGGCGCGGTGCATGTACGGACGCCGAGGTCTTGGAGTGCGCCCGATCGTTGTGGGAGCCGGCTACGCCGCCAATGGGCAGCGCAGCCTTGTCCTTGGACCTGGCAGCACCGTGAGCTCCCTCGTCGACGCCCGTTCTTCCGCCGGCGTCTGCCCCATCAGCCGTTTGCTCCGGCGGTGGTGGGTACGGAGCGGACGGAGGAGCCGCCTCCGAAGCCTTCTTCTTCGGCGGCATGTCGATGAAGATGATGAAGATCTAGCTCGTGTAAACGCCGGATCTGGTTCACACAACCTCGACGCCCCCTACCTGGCGTGCCAAAGATGTCGGGGGACTAATCCACGAGCACCTATGGGACCGGCGGACCGAGTCCCTTTCGGTTCGGCGGGGGCGAAGGTCGCACGAAGAGCGGATCGAGGCGAAGCACATGAGCAATTTACCCAGGTTCGGGCCGCACGGATGCGTAAAACCCTACTCCTGCTTTGTGGTTTGTATTGAGTTCTTGTTCGGGAGCGCGGAGTGCTACAGTACACTCCAGCAGCTAAGGAGACCGAGCCTGAGAGTTCTTCCCCCCCCCTTTTCCCTACGTTGCGCATGGGCCTCCTTTTATATGCTCAAGGGGTCACCGACAGGTGGCTACGTAGACAAGGGTAAAAATGGAAAGGTGTTGCGGTTGGTACAGCTACCTGCTACGGTATATCATACCTAACCCTGACAGAAGGGGACAAGGGCATTAAATGCCCATCTGCGTCGCCTAAACAGTGCAAAAGGGACCATCAGGGACGCCACCTCTCACCACGATGGCAATCTTGTCAGCGCCTCTTGCCACCGCGCGCTGCTGGCTGCACAGCCTCCCGTCACGTACGCCTGGAAGGGTCCCAGAGCGACACGTTGGTGGATGTGCTGGAGCGCGGGCAAAGAGTGGTGGCTTGCCGCGGCAAGTGCCTTGCCGCGGTCGTTGTCTTGTCGCGCCCGGGAGCTTGTCGCTCACCAGGCCTTGCCGGAACGCGTGGCGCGTCGCGGCAAGTTCCTTGGGATGCCTTGGTTGGCCTTCCCGACAAGCTCCTCTTGCCGGGGTCTTGTCTCCTTGGCTTGGATACTTTGTCCTTGAATGGCTCCAAAGGAACCACGGAGGACCTTGGCGGTCACCCGGCAAGCCTTGCCGCGGGATGCTGCGACTGCCCGTGCACAAGTTCGGGATACTAGGGTACCCCTACTCTAGTACACCGACAGAAGCGGCCCGGACCGACCTTACACGTACTTTTACGTGAGACTGGTTCCACCGACTGACATGAACTAGTTGCATAAGGTGGCTAGTGGGTGTCTGTCTCTCCCACTTTAGTCGGATCGGATTCGATGAAAAGGGTCATTATGAAGGGTAAATAGAAATTGGCATATCACGTTGTGGTTTTCGCGTAGGTAAGAAACATTCTTGCTAGAAACCTATAGCAGCCACGTAAAAACTTGCAACAACAATTAGAGGACGTCTAACCTGTTTTTGCAGCATATGCCTTGTGATGTGATATGGCCAAAAGGATGTGATGAATGATATATGTGATGTACATGTTCTGGTAATAGGAATCACGACTTGCATGTCGATGAGTATGACAACCGGCAGGAGCCATAGGAGTTGTATTAATTTATTTATGACCTGCGTGTCAACATAAATGTCATGTAATTACTTTACTTTATTGCTAAAGCGTTAGCCATAGTAGTAGAAGTAATAGATGACGAGACAACTTCAAGAAGACACGATGATGGAGATCATGGTGTCATGCCGGTGACAACGATGATCATGGAGCCCCGAAGATGGAGATCAAAAGGAGAAAAATGATATTGGCCATATCATGTCACTATTTGATTGCATGTGATGTTTATCAGGTTTTACATCTTATTTGCTTAGAACGACGGTAGCTTAAATAAGATGATCCCTCACTAAAATTTCAAGAAAAGTGTCCCCCCTAACTGTGCACCGTTGCGAAGGTTCGTCGTTTCGAAGCACCACGTGATGATCGGGTGTGATAGATTCTAACGTTCGAATACAACGGGTGTTGACGAGCCTAGCATGTACAGACATGGCCTCAGGACACATGCGAAACACTTAGGTTGACTTGACGAGCCTAGCATGTACAGACATGGCCTCGGAACACGGAAGACCGAAAGGTCGAACATGAGTCGTATAGAAGATACGATCAACATGAGATGTTCACCGTTGATGACTAGGCCATCTCACGTGATGATCGTACACGACCTAGTCGATTCGGATCATGTTTCACTTAGATGACTAGAGGGATGTCTATCTGAGTGGGAGTTCATTAAATAATTTGATTAGATGAACTCAATTATCATGAACATAGTCTAAATTGTCTTTGCAAATATATTGTAGATAAATAGCTCACGTTGTAGCTCCCTGTTTCAATACGTTCCTAGAGAAAGATTAAGTTGAAAGATATTGTAAGCAATGATGCGGACTAGTTCCGTAGTCCGAGGAGTGTCCTCACTGCTACACAAAAGGCTTACGTCTTTGATGCACCGCTCGATGTGCAAACCCCTACAACGTCGTCTGTGGATGTTGTGAACACCTGACAGACACATCCTGATGACTACTTGATAGTTTAGTGCACCATACTTTACGGCTTAGAATCGGGATTCCAATGATGTTTTGAACGCCATAAAACATATGAGATGTTCCAAGAGCTGAAATTGGGATTTCAGGCTCATGCCCATGTTGAGAGGTGTGATACCTCTGACAAGTTCTTTTGCCAACAAGATGGAGGAGAATAGCTCAGCTAGTGAGCATGTGCTCAGAATGTCTGGGTGCTACAATCACCTAAAGCAATGGGAGTTAAACTTCCAGATAAGATAGTGATTGATAGAGTTCTCTAGCCACTATCACTAAGCTACTAGATCTTCGTGATGAACTATGACATGCAAGGGATGGAGTTGATCCCGGAGCTGTTCGCGGTGCTTAAGACCGCAAAAGGTAGAAATCAAAGAAGGAGCATCAAGTGTTGATGGTTTAACAAGACCACTTGTTTCAAGAAGGGCAAGGGCTAGAAGGGAAACTTCATGGATGGCAAACCAGTTGCCGCTCCAGTGAAGGAACCCAAGGTTGAACCCAAACCCGAGACTAAATGCTTCTATTGTAAGGGGAACGGTCACTGGTAGCGGAATTACCCCAAATGCATGGTAGATAAGAAGGCTGGCAACTTCAAAGTACATATGTGTTATTAATGTGTACCTCACTAGTACTCCTGGTAGCACCTGGGTATTGGATACCGGTTCAGTTACTATTATTGGTGACTTGAAGCAAAAGCTACGGACTAAACGGAGACTGGCTAAGGGCGAGGTGACGATGTGTGTTGGAAGTGTTTCCAAAGTTGATAAGATCACCATCACACGCTCCATCTGCCTTCGGGATTAGTATTGAACCTAGATAAATGTTATCAGGTGTCTACGTTGAGCATGAATATGATTAGATCATGTTCATTGCAATACGGTCATTCATTTAAGTTAGAGAATAATGGTTATTCTGTTTACATGAATGATACCTTTCATGGTCATGCACCCTATGTGAATGGTTCATTGAATCCCGGTCATGGTAATACACATGTTCACGCCAAAAGATGTAGAGTTAATAATGATAGTACCACTTTCTCGTGGCACTGCCGCATAGGTCATATTGGCGTAAGATGCATGAAGAAACTCCATGTCGATGGATGTTTGGAGTCACTTGATTTTGAATCACTTGGCACATGCGAGCCATGCCTCATGGGCAGGATGACTAAGACCCCGTTTTCAGGTACAATGAAACGGGCAAGTGACTTGCTGGAAATCATGCATGTTGATGCATGTGATCCAATGAGAATTGAAGCATGCGGTGGATATCACTATTTTCTCATCTTCACTGACGATTTGGGTAGATATAGGTATATCTACTTAATGAAGCACAAGTCTGAAACATTTGAAAAGTTCAAGCGATTTCAGAGTGAAGTTAAGAATCATCATAACAATAAGATTATGTTCCTACGATCTGATCAAAAGGGGATTTTCTGAGTTATGAGTTTGGCAATCACTTAAGACATTGTGGAATTGTTTCACAGTTGAAGCCACCTGGAACACCACTAGGTAATGGTGTGTCCGGACGTCGTAATCGAACACTATGAGATATGGTGTGATCTATGATGTCTCTTAACGATCTACCATTTCATTTTGAGGTTATGCGTTAGAGACAGCTGCATTCACTTTAGATAGGACACCATCTAAGTCCGTTGAGACGACGTCGTGTGAACATTGCTTTGGCAAGAAACCAAAGTTGTCGTTTCTTAATGTTTGGGGCTGCGATGCTTAAGGCTTCAGCTAGAGAAGCTCGAACCCAAAGCGGACAAACACATATTCGTAGGATACCCAAAGGTGACAGTTGGGTACACTTTCTATCTCAGATCCGAGGGGAAATTGTTTGTCGCTAAGAACGGGTCCTTTCTTGAGAAGGAGTTTCTCTCGAAAGAATTGAGTGGGAGGAAGATAGAATTTGATGAGGTTGTCGAACCTTTATTTCAACCAGAGAGTGATGCAACACAGAAAGATGTTTTCTGTGGCTCCTACGTCTGTTGAAGAGTAAGTTAATGATAGTGATCATGAAGCTTCGGATGAATTTGCTATCGAACCTCGTAGGTCGACAAGGATATGTACTACTCCTAAGTGGTACGGTAATCCTATCTTAGATATCACGTTGTTAGACAACAATGAACCTACGAGCTATGGAGAAGCGATGGTGGGCCCGTATTCCGACAAATGGTTAGATGCCATGAAATCCGAGATAGGATCCATATATCAGAACAAAGTATGGACTTTGGTGGACTTGCCCGTTGATCGGCAAGCCATTGAGATAAATGGGTCTTTAAGAAGAAGACGGACGTGGGAAGTAATGTTACCGTCTATGAAGCTCGACTTGTGGGAAAGAGTCTTTTCACAAGTTCAAAGAGTTGACTACGATGAGAATTTCTCACCCGTAGCAATGCTTAAGTCTGTCGGAATCATGTTAGCATTAGCTGTATTTTTCGATTATGAAATCTTACAGATGGATGTCAAAACAAGTTTTCTTACCAGTTTTCGTAAGAAAAGTTGTATGTGATACAATAAAAGGTTTTGATGATCCTAAGGATGCTAAAAGGTATACTGGCTCCAGCAATCCTTCTATGGACTAGAGCAAGCATCTCGGAATCGGAATATATGTTTTGATGGAGTGATCAAAGCTTTTAGGTTTATACAATGTTTTCTAGAAAATTGTATTTACAAGAAAGTGAGTGGGAGCACTACAACATTTCTGATAAGTATATGTGGATGACATATTGTTGATCCGAAATAATGTAGAATTTCTGGAAAGCATAAACGGTTGTTTGAAGAGTGATTTTCAAAGGAAGACCTGGATAAAGCTGCTTACAAATTGGGCATCAAGATCTATAGAGATAGATCAAGACGCATGATGATACTTTCAAAGAATGCACACCTTGACATGTTTTTGAAGGAGTTCAAATAGATCAGTCAAAGAAGGGGTTCTCACCTGAGTTGTAAGGTGTGAAGTTGAGTAAGACTCAAAGCTTGACCACGGCAGAAGAAAGAGGAAGGACGAAGGTCGTCCCCTATGCTCTTGTCATAGGCTCTATACGGTACGCCATGCTGAGTACCGCACCTGATGTGTGCCTTGCCACATGTCTGGCAAGAGGGTACGAAGGTGATCTAGGAGTGGATCACCAGATAGCGGTCAAAATTATCCTTAGAGAAATAACGAAATGTTTCTCGGTTATGGAGATGATGAAGAGTTCGACGTAAAGAGTTACGTCGATGCAAGCTTAACACCTATCCAGATAGCTCTGAGTAGAGATACCGGATATGTATAATGGAGCAATAATTTGGAATAGCTCCAAGTGGAACATGGTAGCAGCATCTACGATATAAAGTTTTGTGAAATACATAGGGATCTGAATATGGCAAGACCCGTTGACTACATACTCTCTCACAAGCATAACATGATCAAACCCAGAACTCATTGAGTGTTAATCACATAGTGATGTGAACTAGATTATTCAGTCTAGTAAACTCTTTGGATGTTGGTCACATGGCGATGTGACCTGTGAGTGTTAATCACATGGCGATGTGAACTAGATTGTTGACTCTAGTGCAGACTGTTGGAAATATGCCCTGGAGGCAATAATAAATTAGTTATTATTATTATATTTCATTGTTCATGATAATCGTTGATTATCCATGCTAGAATTGTATTGATAGGAAACTCAGATACATCTGTGGATACATAGAGAACACCATGTCCCTAGTAAGCCTCTAGTTGACTAGCTAGTTGATCAATAAGATGGTTACGGTTTCCTGACCATGGACATTGGATGTCGTTGATAACGGGATCACATCATTAGGAGAATGATGTGATGGACAAGACCCAATCCTAAGCCTAGCACAACGACCGTGTAGTTCGTATGCTAAAGCTTTTCTAATGTCAAGTATCATTTCCTTAGACCATGAGATTGTGCAACTCCCGGATACTGTAGGAGTGCTTTGGGTGTGCCAAACGTCACTACGTAACTGGGTGGCTATAAAGGTTCACTACAGGTATCTTCGAAAGTGTCTGTTCGGTTGGCACGAATCGAGACTGGGATTTGTCACTCCGTGTAATGGAGAGGTATCTCTGGGCCCACTCGGTAGGACATCATCATAATGTGCACAATGTGACCAAGGAGTTGATCACGGGATGATGTGTTACGGAACGAGTAAAGAGACTTGCCGATAACAAGATTGAACAAGGTATCGGGATACCGACGATCGAATCTCGGGCAAGTACAATACCGCTGGACAAAGGGAATTGTATACCGGATTGATTGAATCCTCGACATCGTGGTTCATCCGATGAGATCATGTGGAACATGTGGGAGCCAACATGGGTATCCAGATCCCGCTATTGGTTATTGGCCGGAGAGTTGTCTCGGCCATGTCTGCATGGTTCCCGAACTCGTAGGGTCTACACACTTAAGGTTCGGTGACGCTAGAGTTGTTATGGGAAATAGTATGTCGTTACCGAAGGTTGTTCGGAGTCCCGTATGAGATCCCGGACATGACGAGGAGCTCCGGAATGGTCCGGAGGTGAAGATCGGTATATTGGACGAAGGGTATTGGAGTCCGGAATTGTTCCGGGGGTACCAGGTGATGACCAGCGTGTCCGAAAGGGGTTTCGGAGGCCCCGGCAAGCATTGGGGGGCCTTATGGGCCAAGGGGAGAGGGCACACCATCCCACTAAGGGGCTGAGCGCCCCTCCCACCCCATCTCACGTAACCAGGAGAGGTGGGGGCGCCACCCCTAGGGCAGCCGCCCCTCCCCGCTTGGGGGGCATGTTTCCTAGGGGGTGGGGGCGCACAAACCCAACTAGGGTTTCCCCTGTGGCTGCCGCCCCTCCCCTAGGGAACCCTAGGGTGCATCCCCCTCCTCCCTTCCCCATATATATAGTGAGGGAGAGAGAGGGCAGCCGCACCCTTCCCCTGGCGTAGCCCTCTTCCTCCTCCAACACCTCATCCTCCTCCGTATTGCTTGGCGAAGCCCTGCCGGAGAACCACTAGCTCCATCACCACCACGCCGTCGTGCTGTCAGAGTTTTCCCTCAACTTCTCCTCTCCCCTTGCTATATCAAGAAGGAGGAGACGTCCCCGGGCTATACGTGTGTTGAACGCGGAGGTGCCGTCCGTTCGGCACTAGGATCATCGGTGATTTGGATCACGACGAGTACGACTCCATCAACCACGTTCACTTGAACGCTTCCGCTTAGCGATCTACAAGGGTATGTAGATGCACTCCCCTCTCCCTCGTTGCTAGATGACTCCATAGATTGGTCTTGGTGATGCGTAGAAAATTTTAAATTTCTGCTACGATCGCCAACAATGGAAAACACCGGCCAAGACATGGGACGCCAGCAAAGGCGAGTATTTCAACATGAGAGCCGCGCTGATCACGACAGTGCAGGACTATCTCGGTTACGGATATGTGGCAGGCCAGGTGTGCCATGGATATTGCGGATGCACGCGGTGCATGGATGATACAACGTCTCAGCAGCTAACGTCAAGGAAAGATGGCGGGTCTAGGAAAATCATGTACATGGGCATCGAAGATGGCTCGAACAGGACAACCCGTGGAGAAACCGTGGAGATCTATTCAATGGTCATGCTGAGCATCGAGGACCTCCACGTAAGCGGAGCAGTGCCGAAATCGATCAGCTGTTGAAAAACTGGAAGGAGTGCCCCACGTCGGGAAAGACAATGAGAAAGGCGCCGGAGCCGCTGCTGAAGGCATGGAAGACAAGGTTTATGTTCTGGGACTTGGAGTACTGGCACAAACTCGATACACCTCATTGCCTTGATCAAATGCATATCTGTAAGAATTTCCTTGAGATCTTGCTCACAACACTGATGAACATGCCGGATAAGACCAAGGATGGGCCGAAGGCAAGAAAAGACTTGCAAGATTTGAAAATCAGGGAAGATCTGCACATGCCGCCCCATAAAATGTCAGATGAGACAGAGACGGAGACAGAGGTACGGGAGAAGAAGGGCAAGAAAATAAAGAAAGAGGATTATTGCCCCCCTTTTTGCTTCACCTTAAGTCAGGCTGAGATCCATCAATTCTTTAAGTGCCTTACCGGAGTCAAAGTTAGTTCTGGTTACTGTGGCGAGATAAGCAGATATCTAGAAACGGACAAGAAAAGGTTCAGCGGGATGAAGTCCCATGACTGTCATGCGATGATGACGCAGATACTACCTGTTGCCCTTAGAGGGATAATGGACAAGCACGTCCGTGACATGCTTATTGGTGTCTGCAACTTTTTCGACGTCATCTCTCGAAAGCCGATCAGTGTGAAGCAGCTCCGAAGGCTATAGGAAGAGATCGTTGTGATACTGAATGAGCTTGAGATAATAGACCTGGGGCCGTCATTCCTGCACAACATGATGCCATTTGAGAGGATGAATGGGATCATCAAAGGATTCGTTCGTAACATGTCCCGTCCGGATGGAAGCATCGTCCAGGGCTATTTGACACAAGAGTGCATCTCTTTCTGTGAGAATTTTCTATATGGCGCAGACCAGCCGCCTGGTGTTAGTGTTGGTTTGCCCGTTAACAAGCACGATGGGAGGCTCGAAGGAGAAGGTCACTGCAACGATCGCAGGGAATTGCACGTGGCATACTCAGATCGATGCAGCGACTTTGACAGAGCAAACTTGGTAGTGCTACAACATCTAGATGAGGTAGATCCTTTCGTGGCACTGAACAAAGAAATTATCGCAAAGAAGTATCGTGGCCGGGGGGTATGCAAGACAGACCCCAAAGTTACTAGAGAGCACAAGTCCACTTTCCTGCATTGGTTCAAAGAGCATATTATTGCTAATCCCCCGGAGGAGGGCTCTAAGGATGGATTGCTCATATACGCCTTAGCACATGGCCCCTCGCCCAACCTCGTTACCTATCAGGCATATGATATCAACGGATAGACGTTCTACACGGAGGCCAAAGATATGGACAGTGATGATCAGAACTCAGGGGTGACGATGGAATGCATGACCGGCAGCGACAACAGCGCAACTGAACGATTTTATGGAAGGTTCGAGGAGATCTGGGAGCTTGACTACTCTGGACTACACAACATGATGATGTTCCGTGTCATATGGGCTAAGAATGTTGAAAGAGAAAACCGGATTTTCACTACCATGACTATACCCGATGCCAAGTGCGCTACCGTGAACGCTATCACAAAAAAAGAGCCATGCGTACAAGCTAAGCACGTGACACAATGCTTCTTCATAACCGACCCATGCAATCCCAGTCGTGTTGTCATGAGGAGAGGCAAAAGGAACATCATTGGAATGGATGGAGTCGCCAACGAGGAAGACTATGATCAGTACGGCAACCCAATGAGGGAAGATGACGATGATGATGAAGTATATGTCAAAAGAAGAATCAATACTACATTACCTAAGAAAAATCGTACTCCATGGAAAAGTCAAAGTCACAATGAGGGGCTCAATTATTCTTCGACGAACAAGAAGGGAAAGAAGCTGACTCAAAAACGAAAACGTCAGCGCTGAGGAATCGGTCAAATGATGTAATACATATATATGTTCCTATTTTGTATACACACTTAGCCATTATTATGCATGGGTCCAATGATCTAATATATATGTTCCTATTTTGCATACATATTTAACCGTCAAATGATGCAATATATATCGCCTTCCCTTCGTTCACTGCTCTCGGAAAAAAAGAAAAGTGAGAAAAATAAAGGAAAAGAAAAAGGGAAACTGGTTATAGCAGTAGCGCTTTACTGAAAAAGAGCTACAGCTAGTCAAGGTAGCAGTAGCGGTTTCTGTATAATACCGCTATAGCTGCCTTTAATAGTAGTAGCGCGTTTTGTCTAAACGCGCTACTGCTACGTCCACTTAACCCAAAATTCTCACTCTCCCTGCTTCATTTCGCCTCTTTTCCCCCAAATCCCCACTCTATTCCCCCCGTCGCACCGCCGCGCCCGACCCGGCCCCGGCGCTCGCCCCGACCCAGGCGCTCGCCCCCGGCGCTGGCGCTCGCCCCCGACCACAGCGCGCTCGCCCCCGACCCCGGCACGCTCACCCACGACCCGTCGGCCCTCACCTCCCTCCTCTGCTTCCTCCCCTCCCAACCTCGGCCGTCGTCGGGCCTGCCTCCTCGCCCCTGCATCCTCTGTAAACCACCCCCTCTCTCTGCTAGCTAGGGTTCTTCGGTTAATTTACTTAGGTTTTAGTTATGTTAATTAGGTTATCTATTTAGTTATGAATTTAGATAGGTTTCAAAATTAGCTGAATTTATATGCAAATTTGAACAGGACATGTGATATGTGGATATGTCATGTTTTGGACATGTCATGTTTTGGTAAATGATCCGAGTGGCCTATGTTACGCCGGAATGTTGATTCATTTCCGTTCCGGTGAATTTCAGGCGCTCGATATGTCCATTTTTTTAGCAAAGGTCATGCCAAAATTTCCCGTGAATAAAGGCATGATTTGTGCTACATAGTTGGCATATCGAGTGCTGGCACATAGATTTCTTTTTTATGTCATTTCTCATTTATTCATACTTTTAGTAATAAATGAGGACACTTAATCATAGGAAACATGTCGAACAACGAAGAAACTAGGCCTTCATAGTCAATGCAGCTGTAACTGCCTGCAGAATTGATTTCGCTACTAACTTGGTTCCAATTATCATCAACTGGACGAAGGAAAATCCAGACAAGACGGTACATGATTTCCCGTTGCCAAGTTTCGTTGGGAGCAACTCCATGAACAACAACACCATCGCACCATCACTTGCCCACGCGATCGGGCCTCCTCTCGCAGCCGCTCCCGCTCATAGCAGCCCGTCCTCAGTCTCTGGCACGCTCGGTGGGCCTTCGTCTTTGGCTGAGCTCGACGCCATCACGGTAATTACATGTCGCACCAACATATATATATATATAATATTCCATTTTTGTTGCCTTTCGAATGTTTTACGCCACAGACATATGTGTTTGCAGGCGAAAGAAACCCCGTGCACCATACTCTACTTGATCAAAGGCCAGAAGGTGGACGTGGGAAAGGGGATGATAATGGACCCCGTGCAACCCACGTTCCACAACCAGCCGATCCCCGCTGGGCACTTCAGGGTTAGCTTGTCAAGTGTGAAACCGGGGCACGAGGATTTGCCTCCTCCAGTATATCATGTGGGAGCGGATGACGAGACCCCGCCGCGGATTGGAAGCTGCAAGGGTTGGGTGCTGCTATGGCCGAAGAATCTTATTCGTCTGGAGCCGGCCGAGAGCGCACCAATAACCACACATCAACAAGCATGTGCGGAGACCACCACCCCGCCTACGCAATTACCAGCTCCTGTAGTGCCGGGTGAGAGCGGCGGATGACATGATGAAGGGGGTGCAATAGTACTGGCTGATGTAATTTGTCCTGTAGAACAGAGAATGGATGATGAGACGGAGGTCGACCCTATGGATTTCCTCAATACAAACGCGTATGACTGTGACATAGAATTGATGAATCAACCATATGACGATTCAGGCTATCAGCTTGCTAATGAGGATATGGATGATATGCCCGGGCAGGAAGGTCGTAGCAGGGATTGCAAAAAGTCTCTCTTCATGAAATCCTCACAGGACACGCCTGAAGATGCCGCCTCAACACATGCTCATCTAGCCGGGCGCGAGGGTCATACAGTACTTAGCCCGGGAACACTGGAGCAGGGGTTAAAGAAGGGTCTTGAAGGTGTGCCCAAGAAAAAGGAGAGAAAGAGATCGGGGAAGATAGCTGCCTCCATACAAGCCAGAGCACATAGCAGGCAGACGATGCATTCTGAAGAGTGTGTACCCATGAAAGGTGCGGCCATGTTCCATCTCACGAGCGAGCCGATGCTACCGCCGAAACCGCTGGAGGCACTATCAGGGGATCTCAGGGGATTGCACGACCATGTGATGTTGACTGAGAAAAGCATACTAGACTCAAAGGATCCAGGATATCCGACATACGCGGCTAGTGTGCCTGAGGGGAAGTGCTACGTCGAGACATGGCCCGCGGAGGTGTTCTTCCTGCGGTTTGACCATATCTTTGAGATGTTTCTGACAAGGCGGCTCGATTTTACAATCGTCCGCCTTTTTGCGCTACATATGAGCTCCATCATGAAGAGTGAAGAAGTCTCGCAAATCTGTGTGGCGGATCTGTACTACATGCACGAGTCTTTCTTGAGTCTCGGCGACTTTGAGTGTGAAACTGCTAGGGAGTACCTCCAAAACTTCATGGTACAGAATAAGGACCGGGAAATTGTCCTCGTGCCTTATCATCCAAAGTAAGTCAGTTCCGGACAACCCTTTCATACATTTCAATCATTCCTTCTCTCTCATATGGGGAAAATTTGAGGTGTCTTTTCCCCGAAGCAATGGGCGCGCCGTCCTTATCGTTCTTTACCCGCAAGTCTCCCACGCCGTGTATTTTGACCCTTCCAGAGACTACGAGAAAAAAGACTACACCCACATAATGAATATTCTAGATGATGCTCTCCAAGGCTTCAGCATTAGAGGTGGCCACATGCAGATCAGGAAACAAAGGAACAAGAAGATGGGTTTCGCGCATAAAACTAACTTCTCCTGCATCCATGTCCCAAAACCAAGCAAGAAGGATGGATTCTACATCGTCCATCTCATGATTCAGTTCAACACGGATCACCAAAAGCTTCGCATGAAAAGCAGAAATGATGATCATATCCACAAGTGGCTAGAATCTCATGGAGAAGAGGATTATAAACTTAGAGATGACTTCTTTCGCATCCAAAGCGACATTGCGACGATTATCATGAAAGAAGTCATCGATGAGAAGGGGATGTTCCACCACGTCCCTATATCGCGAGCTGACGTCCGAACTCGCATAGGCATGCAACGTCTAGACCTCACGTCTTTCAAGAAGCTAGGGTCCATCCTCGATGATATGGAAGGATGGAACTTCTAGTGATTGATGATGCTGATGATGATGATATGTGTCGGTTGAACTTGTATACTTTTTGTAGCGATGAAACTTTGTGATGTCCACGGTCCCTGCCGAACTTGCGTAACGCTACTTTGTTAGTTTGCATACGATGACCTGCGTACCTCTAGTTAATTAATTTGCGTACTGTATGTTTCATCTAGTTGCTAACCCTTTCTTTTTCGGTGTTGCTCTAGTACATTTTGTTGCATATATATGATTGTACATCCTCTTCATGAACATGCATCTCTAACAGGTACCTAGTTTCTTGATGGCGAGATGGAAGTGCTATATCGTGTACAAAGGGAAGGTTCCGGGGGTGTACAACGAGTGGCATGAGTGTTAGGCGCAAGTGAATGGGTTCTCGGGCGCCAGCCATAAAGGCTTCAAAAGCAGACAAGAATGAGAAGCTAGTTACTTGAGGTTCACACTAGTGCGAGAGAGGACTCGTAACCGCCACCTCATGTAGTGCATAGTTCCGCTCTCACTCATAGTGATAGCTCTTCTCGCGTATACCTTTGTTTAGATGGATGACATTGTAGTTGCAAGTATTCGAGACTTGCATGTATTGCTATTTTCGAGATGATGACAAGATACCACTTTTGTGTTGGATGATGATTATGATGAGACTATTTGTATGTATATGCTATGATTACATTTGTGGTCTCGCAGGCATTTGTATGTGTATCATGATGACATTTGTATGTGCTAAAGATTCTTCTATAAAGCCTGTTCAAATACAAAACAAATATGCCCAAAAAAACAAAAAACTACTAAAATTAGCAGTAGCGAGTGGAGAAAAGTTAGCACCAGCGTGGTAGTAGCAGTAGCGCGCACAGGAGAAGCACACTATAGCTATTAGCAGTAGCGAGCTTCCATTAAGCGCGCTGCTGCTACACTTGTGTAGCAGTAGCGCTGGTGAGCACGCGCTACTGCTACGTGTTAGCTGTAGCGCCTTATTAGTAGCGCCGGTTCCTGCGCTACTGATACACCTAAAACCCGTGCTGTTGCTAGCCTTTTCCCTAGTAGTGGAAGGTCGTTGGGATGTGGATAGGTGGGTGGCGGGAGGCCGGATCCGCCCACAGGAAATGACGAAGGGATCGGAGGACCTCCCGCGCCGGCGCTCGGCCAGAGATAACGGTGCAGCCGGCAGTGGGTCTCCTCCCTCGCTGTCGACGGTGGCCTAAACGCCGCCCCTCCTCCCCTTCACCGGCGGAGGGGGATACGTCCGGATCTGTAACCAGCGGTGAGGATAGAAAGCCAGTGTTTTTTGAAGGGAGAAAGACAGTGTTACTACCCGTATCTTGTTTAAATCTGGAGAGGATGAGAGTGTGTGAATAGAGCAACCCTAGCAAGCAAGCGCGGAGGCTCTGGCCTATATATACGTGGTGAGCAACCCTAGCAAGCAAACCTAGCAAGCAAGCAACCCCTATCTTCGTCAACTCGTACAAGACCGAGAAATTTGATTACTACAATGCCCTCTCCCTCGCGGACTGAGCTTCGGTGCCTTAACTGCACCTGCCTTTGGCAGCATGATAGGAGGGCCAACCACCTCTTGGGCCCACCTGTCATAGATGCAAAGGCAGGAGTAGTAAGTTGAAGCTTTCGCTATCCCTCCCGCATGAGGTGGACGGACATGCAGTAGTGGATTCGATACTGTAGAAGTAGGAGTAACATCATTATTGTTCGTCTTCTCGAAGAGGCGAAGAGCCAAGCGCAACCCAAACGTGGCAGTTGCGAACGCTTGCGTGGTGCGGTTCCTTGGAGTACTAGCCAGGCTCTTGCATGAGACAAAATTGCTATTGTTTAACAATTAAACTCCATTATCCATTGGTTAATACTCATTCTACATAGGTGCACGTGCTTAGCATCGTTTCCTCCTGGGGTCACCAATGTTTATTTGCTAATTAATAGCATTGCATGCAATGAACTAGCCATTGCAAGTCATTAAAAGCATGAACACCTCTCGTCTCTTATTGGTTGATATGTCAAGAAACAAGAAACAAGGTAGAAGTTAATGCACCGCGCCTAAGTGTTTTGGGACTATTTGGTTTTCGTAAGATGACTTCCACACCTAGACGGAGGGCGTAGTATAGCCCTGTAAACTGAAAAGGTGTATTTGCCTTTCTAGAGATTTCAACAAGTGACTAGACTACACCGTGTGCAGTACTCCCTCCCTTCCGGTTTATAGGGCTCAAATCTCAAATCTCATGAACCAAGGCATTTTGCGATTGGAGGAATGTATCTCGTACTTTACAAAACTACCCTAATTAAACTCATGCATTAATTACATAGTTCTCTCATTTTCCTCTCCGCCTTGGTCGCGGTGCACAATATTGAGCACTCCTATATGACTAGCCGCTCTATCTACATGCGGGACATTTCAAAGCATCCGGGCCTGCGTGCCATCCACCAAATCACGGCGAGGTGCTACAGTCGAGACTCACCTGTAACCCCGGTGTGGCCGTCATGACCTGTCATATCACAAAACCCACACCTTTACCAGCAGTGGTAAGGTGGCCTCCAAGTTGGACTGGACGAAGCAACCATCATTTCACTGGAACGCTCGTTCAAGCCCTTTCTTCCCTTTCTTGAAGAAAACCTCACTCCAGGCTACTCACTTCTGCCATTTTTCTTCTGTACCGACGAAGGAAAGGTGGGCGAATCAGTTATGCTGCTATATTTTCATTCCAAGAATCTTCTTTTCGCGAAGCACCGACCGATTCTCACATCCTATTCTTTTCTCGTTTTCATTGCGATTGTGGTTTCCTTTCGATTGCTTTTTGTTTGTAAGTTCATTAATGGATCCTGGAGCACTAGGCAAAGAGTTGCCGGCGGACAACCCACTGGAGACAGCGATCTCCAAGAAGCGAGCACCGACCAACGAGTTGACCATGTTGGCGGGCCAACCCATGAAGACGAAGAACTCCAAGAAACAAGCATTGGCCAAAGAGTTGAGGACGTTGGCGGACGAACTCCTCAAAGGAAGTTGGAAGAACAACAAGGGCCCCACCGTGCCTACCCCAGGAACTCTAATTGCGATCTATGTGAGGCTCAAGACCAAGTTTGAGGAGATAGTCGCCATTGAGAAGCAGTATTCCCCTGGCAAGGTGATGGCCCCCATCGAGGACGAGGAGATGGCCCCCGGAGGGTTGAGATCCCCCGGTGAGCTGCACAAGGTAAAAAATAATGGCTTATTACCATAGTTGTGGTTTTTGATTATTTGCAATGTGCTTTCTAATATGTTAGGGTTGTGCAGGTGCCGGTGGACGTCCTTGATGATTCCGATGTCGTGGCCCGTCCTGTTGGCATCGCCCCGGAGATCGATTCCGATGCCGCTGTCCATCTTGTGGACATCGCCCCAGAGATCGATTCCGATGTCGTGGTCAGTCATGCGGACATCGCCCCAGAAATCGATTCCCATGCCGCTGTCTGTGCTTTGGTCATTGCCCGAGAGATCGATGACAAGAAATAGTTGGTCGCGCTAATCCTTCAGGGTAATTTGCATTGCCCTGTGTTTAATTACCAGAATGATGCGTGTTATCAAACCATCTTAGGGCTAGTGCACTGTCTTGTGTGGGCGGATCTTGCTACTTTTGTTTGATAGTGAATCATGTGAACCCTCTCCGAGTTATGGAAACAGATGTATCCTCACCAGCTTTTGATGTAATATATGGCATGATTAGATGTAAGTATGAACTGTTTATCATATCAGCAGGGCTTGTTTGATGATTCTTGGTGTTAGTAGGCTAGCTACTGTGCGAGCTATAGTACTTGCAAAACACTCACCGAAGAGAAACGTTGGGGCTGATGAGCTCGTGGTACGCTTATACTTATCCCTCATCGATCGACCAATAGCCCTAGCTTCTAAAATTGTAGGCTTAGCGATCGATGACCTAGGCGGGCTAGTTTGGCCTAGTGGGTTTCAGTGATATGACGTGCAACACAAAATCATAGCAGTGCAGAGACGTACTCCCTCCGTTCAAAATAGATGACCTAGGCGGGCTAGTTTGGCCTAGTGGGTTTCAGTGAAATGAAGTGGTACAGTGCCGTCCAGTCTTCGCGTGTCGTAGCAGTATTGCGGGTACAGTAAGTTTTCTTGAAGAAGCGGAATTCAATGAAGTCATGATGGTTCCTTCGTCCGAACAACTTATAGTGGGAAAGGTTGGGCGTGCGATACGACCGGGGTAGACCAGGATAATTTTGTGCATGGCAGGTGGACCAGGATGGTCGACATCCCACTTGTCGGCGAATGAAAGTATTCTATCCGATATAGAGGACGTGCAACGAGTATTCATTGTTTATTTTTGATGAAAGCTATTGTCTCCACTGTTACGACGGAGGAGTGTGAAACACGGCAGCCCACTGAACTTGGCATGTGCACCACTCCCTCCTTCCTCATGTAATGCCTAGGTTACAGCTTTTTCTCACTTTCTCTCTATCTATTTCCTCTCAAATGTTTTTTACCTTTCTTTTTTAAGACACAATTGTTTTTATGTCTTTTTTAGAAAAAAATTTATACCTAGGAGCACGTGTAGAGACGGGCTCTTGCAAAGCCCACTCCTTGACTTTGTCAATTCCTCTCTCTCATCCACATCAGGAGTACTACTTGCTATGCATGCATGCAGCGGGCAGCTGGCGTCTTGAGGGGCCAGGGCGGTGAGAGAGGGCTCCGGAAGCGGTCCAGACTCTAGCATAATTTTGGTTTTTACAGTATTTCTTTCTCCATTGACAGGTAGGCCCGCGTAGATAGATAAAGAACATGAGCTGATGAGGCGCATGCGGACTGTTTGACAGGTCAACCAAACAAGTACGGAGCTATACGCTGAGCCAGTGACCGTATAATCACCATATCTCGTATACAATGATCAAAGTGAGCTATCAAGACAAGTTCGATGACCGCAAATGAATTTTACTCGGTAATAAATGACCAGGATTGAAGGGGAATCCAAATTTTCTTCGTCTTCTGTCCTTGAGCTCTTGACAAACCAATGCACTATACGGTTGTCCGGCCACTCCACCCCAGAGCTCTCACGAAGCGTTGTTCATGCCACCGCGCCGCATACTAACCTGTAAGGCCGTGATGGCATCCCGCCGTGTCGAGTTCCTCGCCGCCCACGACCGCACACAAAATGGTAGGGAAGCAATGGCATCCCGCCGTGCCGAGTTCATCGCCGCTCGCGACCTCACAACTATGTGGGAGGAATTTGAAGATGCCAAGGCCGAATGTGCGGTAGAGCAA
Source organism: Triticum urartu (assembly GCF_003073215.2). Lineage (NCBI taxonomy): Eukaryota > Viridiplantae > Streptophyta > Magnoliopsida > Poales > Poaceae > Triticum > Triticum urartu. The sequence continues at coordinate 591,783,512 of NC_053026.1, forward strand.
GAGGCGGCCAAAGCCGCACAGAGGGAGCGGAAAAGTTAGAAAGCACTCAAGAAAAGAGAGTCCCACCGCCGCAAGAAAGAAAAGGACGCACGCGCTGCTGCGGAGAGGTCGGCGGAGATCCAAGCACGGTGGGGTGTCGCCGACAAAGCCGGGAAGGAGAACTACGGTGTCTGACCAGCATGTGAGAAGTAGTAGTACTAGTAGTTAGTGTGTGTGTGTGTGTCTGAGTACGAGCATGTACTAGTACTACTAGTTACTACTATAGTTTTTAGAGCAAATTACCAGTACATTAGCCTAGACTAAATGGAAAAATTCCTATCCTAAGCATCAAATGGCATCTCTTTCTCTATAGGAATTCAGATGCATGTCATCTCACTTCCTATGATTTTCATATTCCTATCCTATGAACGAAAGGAGGCCTCTGTTGGAGTAACTATTGTAGCTAGCAATACTGCTGGTACAGTAGTTTTCTTCAAGAAGTGGAATTCAACGAAGTAATGATGGTTCCTTCGTCCAAGCAACTTCAAAGTGGGAAGTGGGCCTGTGATTTGACGGCTCATTAGTCATTGTTACTGCGGCGCGACGACCTGGGTGACTCCCTTGGAGTTCTGCATGCATGGCAAGTGGACCAGGATGGTCGACGTCCCACATGTTGGCGAACGGAAGTATTCTTTCCGATATCGAGGAGCAAGGAAACCGCGTGGTATAGTATCACTGCTGATTGGTTCGCAAAAAAATAGTATCACTACCGATTTATAATTATTTTTTATTTCTAATGAATGCTAGTGTTTCAACTCTTATGGCGAAGGGTGCTAAACACGGCACGTGCTGGATGTCCCACACGTCAGCGAAAGGAGTGGGACATGAACAGCGTGGTAGAGCCCAGCGTAAAAAAAACGGCATGGTAGAGCGTCTCCACTTCTTCCACTTCTGGGTCGGAGACCACACGTAGCAGTACTTAGTGGTATGAACAATACAAAGTGCGACCTGGAGACAAAGACACGTCTAGTTGGAAGGTCTCGGGGCATACACGTAAACAAATATAAAAGTTAATATGTGCCTCAAACTAATATAGTAGTAGTAGAGTACTTAGGCACGTACTCCATAACATCACCGTGCATTGCACGTACAACATTTAGTGGTAGTACATAGTAAGAGACAAATGCTGCCCAAGAGTTCCCTTCTCGACCTACTTTTGGGTGTTTGGTAGAGTGTATGGAGGGTGCATGAGTCCACACTAGTTCAGCACAAATACACTAGAAGCATGCATGAAGAGAGCATGCATGAAGAGGGGTGTTGAGTTGAGCATGCATGAAGAGGGAACAACTATGCTGAGATGAGAACGCAACCAAACACACCCTATATGCCACGCATGTTCATACCGTTTGTGCCTTTCTACTTCACTTACTGCGCTACATTACTCAGGTTCGTACGTCCACTCCTAGGTACATGTTTGTCTCGTAGTTCCAGTCCCACGTGTTCTTCATATAGATGGAAAGATCCTTGCATAACACGTGCACCTTGATGCTAGATGTCTCGTGTGTTGGCAAAAGGATGAACAAAGCTCACGTAAAAAAAATAGAGTGGAAGAACATAGATTCCGGACGACCAAGAAGGAGCAAGGAACCTCGTGGTGGAGCGTCTGTACTCATAATATTTAATATTATTAAGCGATATAAAATTAACCAATCATCTCCACAGTGGACTGGAAGAGTACGAAACACGGTAGCCCAGTGTAGTATCATACTAGTACATGGCTAACCCACGCGATCACCATATTTCTTGGCTTCCGTGCGACACCTATCTCTAGTATTCCAGGAGCCTGTATCGCTTCCCCCTCCTCATCTCTATCAAAGTGCGGCGGGCTGGCGTTTCTGCCCTCTATTGAGGTCGGTTAACTATCACATGTTAGCAACATGCCAAGAGCATTCTAAAAAAATTCCTTGCACGTTCCATTTTCAAAAAGAAAAAATCCTTTCACGTACGAATTTTCCTGTATGCTTTGAGCAACTTCCATGTCCTATACTGCTCCTGTTTGATACTCTAACTTAGCTAGAGGTTAGACTAACTCATGACTAACCCTGAACTAACTGTAGCCAAAGAGGTGTTTGGGTGACAGGGTTAGATTGACAATAAATGCACTTCATGGAGAGAGAAAAGTGATATTTCAGTGGTCCCAATGAGAACTATCTCCAGTTAGCACCTCTTGGGTGGGATAGTTTTTTTTGGTGGGTTCGGTGTAACTTGCTCCAATTTAAACCCTCATGCTTGGATAGTTCAGGGCTATTTGAGCCCCAACTAGCTCTAGGGCGACATTGACCATTTCATGTGGGAAGCGTGCGCTGGCAAGGGAGTATAGGTTTTGAACCGTTTCAGGTGTAGTACTAGTAGTTTGCAAAACTACTCAATTATTGCACTCAGTTTCCTAAGAAATTGTGGTAAAAACGTTACTCCACAGCCCGCTTCCCTTATCCTTCCTCTTCCACCGCCCACGCACGTCCGCGGGAAGCGACCGGTCAACCCATATATAGGAGTGCTAGCACAAAAAGATGCATGCATGACCACTAAAATTTCCATATTAAAGCGCCGCTCCGGCAGGAGTATGGCGTATGTTGTTACCTTCGGCCGGCCCATGGCTACCGGGCGACGGCGACCAGAGAAGAGGCGGCGGGAGGGGAATGAATGCAGCTACTATTTGGGTTCGTCTTTCGGCTTAAATAAATGCGCAGCATCACGTGTACCCGCGGGTGCACAAATTGTAACATACGTGTCTGCTTAAGTGGGGGTCACGTAACTAGTGTGTGTGTGAGAGAGATTCTGAGAGACAGAGTGCGTATGTGCGACTCTACTCTTCGGACATGTACTCAACCTTTTGCATCGGGATATAAGTATAATGGTATTTACTTTAGCTAGTAATTTACGTGGCCATGTTAACGTGGTTCTGTCAAAAAATGTCACTTCCTGCTCGTGATTTGCGTTATATAATTACAAGCAAGATTCTCATACATTGCATGGAACATCAATATGCATTTTTTTACAGAACACCTGTTGTGATTGACCCATGCAGGAGTAATCCCATGTGTAAAAGCTAATGATATCTCAAGAATTTTATTGGAAAACTGGTATCTCGAGAGTGTCATCGAAAGAATGAAAGATGAGAGATAAGGCGAGGAGGAGTGGAGCGTGATGGTGACTGGTGGTCGGAATGGGCGGAGGCATGGGGATGGACGGCGCCGGCAGGTGACAGCGGCCACCATGCATGCTAGATTGTTCCAGAGACTTATTCCTTTTTTAATTGCTGAACAATGAGGTTGCGGGAGATAATTATGTGGAGAGAGGTGCGGGTATATTTTGTAAAATTATCATAGTTTGCTTTCTATCCTCAGATATAGATCATACGGTCTGAATTACAAGATGGCAGGCACACCATCACCACCAACTCGTTTTTTATAAGGGTACAGATGATAAGTTTGCTGACTACTAAAGTAAAGTGGAATTTGTCCATGTTATGCAAGTAAATAATGGTGATTGTTTATCATACGGGTAAGGTTGGATGAAGGGTGGTAGGAACAAATTCTCCGCCTAGAGCATGTGTGTGTGAGATGGAGTCTTAGTGTGTGTGTGGGGTGTGTGTGTGTGAAAGAGAGAGAGAGAGAGAGAGAGAGAGAGGAGAGAGAGATGGAGTCTTAGTTTGTGTGTGTGTGAGAGAGAGAGGGAGATAGATGGAGTCTTAGTGTGTGTGGGGGGGGGGGCATGCGTGCTTGCGTGTGTGTGTGTGTTTGTGTGTGTGAGAGAGAGAGATGGAGTCTTAGTGTGCGTGTGTGTGTGTTGGGGGGGGGGGTGCGTGCGCGCGCGCGCATGTGTGTGTGTGTGTCGCGGGGTCCTCTATGGCGGATGTAATTTAAGTGTGCATGGCTTTCATCATAGAGAGGTGATGTGTATGGCAGAGGCCACCAATGATGGGGTGCGAGAGAGAAAATGCCCGTAGAGAAGGAAGAGAAGGTGTGTGCGCGTGAGAGGAGTCAACTTCGAGAGAACGTGTTTGTTCGAGAGACACCGAGGAAAACTACTATATATCGATGGTGCATGTAGGCGGGAATTAAACTAAGGGATGGTCTTATTGGTTTCAGGGATATAGGGGAAGAGTGAGAGGCGGAGGGGGGGGTAGAAGGAGATTGTTAAGTGTGAGTGTGTGTTTTACCCATCCAGGCGGAAGTTATGTGCACAAAAGAGGAGAACGATTCGATGTGGCGTCAGGATTGAGGGTAATTAACTACGTATGGAGACATAGAGACCTCGAACGTGTATGTGTGAGAGGTATACATGTATATGTGGGATGTGTGTGTGTGCGCGCGCGCATGATCGAGATAAAAGAAAGAAGGCATAAGTCATAAGATCAACGACATGGGAGAGACGGATCGGTATGACAATATGCATGCATGTGAGAATGCATGGAAGAAGTCCCGACAATTGAGCATGTGTTTTTGTCTTTAAGAGATAGTGGCGTGGGCTGGAGCATGCATCTATGGCGAGCAGAGGGAGTGAGGTGCAACGATTGTGCAAAAGAGACCAACCTATAAATGCATATGTATGGAGAGACATATATAGTGTGGGTGATAGGAAGCAAGACTCCGTGCGAGAAAGAAATGTTGACGGAGAAACTATAGATAGATACAGAGATGGAGATGCTAGCTAGAGGGACATCCGCTAGTTTGGGTGTTGGAGATGACCATCGGGTGGTTCAAAGGGTGAAGTTATATATGTGTGTGAGAGGGCACTTGACTGCATGTAGAGAGAAACATATGCAGTGTGCATGATAGGAATCAAGAGTGAGGGCGAGAAAGAAGGTTGATGGAGAAACAGATAAATAGAAAGATAAAGATGCTAGCTAGTGTGCGTTAGTGATAGGAGTCGAGTGGATCAGAAGGCTGGGTTATGTGTGTGGGTGTGAGAGATATAGAGAGAGGGTGCGTGTGAGTCACATACAAACAGATATCAGAGAGAAATGAGATCCAGAGAGACGGAGTTTTGTGTTTGCGAGAGAGAAAGATATTTCACAACAAGAGTGATAGCTATAGAGACATACGAGGGAACGCAAGATATCTCTAGGGAGAGAGGGTGTGTGTGAGCGACATACAAGAGAACAATGGAGAAATACGAGACCCTAGGAGACAGAGTTTGTGTTTGTGTGTGAGAAAGAGATATTGAAGAGGAAGAGTCGTAGGTTCTCATATCTAAAGAGCGAAAGACATCTCTGTATGAGGGGTGTGCTAGTGGCACACATGGGAATAGTAGAGAGAAATGAGACCCAGGGAGACAAAGTTTTGTGTTTGTGTGAGAGAAAGAGATTCCACATGGAGAATCATTGTTAGAGACACATAGTAGGGAGCGAGATATACTTAGAGAGAGATAGAGTGATGAAGGTTGAGGGAGAGAGTACCGTTAGTGTGTTACGAAGATAAAAGATCATTGTCGACATACAGGTAACACGAGAGATACCCGAGAGACGATGAACGCGTATAGGTCCAGAGAGATAGTCCTATATAAGCATGAGTGATAGCTATATGAGACAAATATCTGGATTAAGGGGGATTCAAATATTTAAACTGGAGATCACGACATCGATAATATCAGAACGCAAATTGGTGTATCAAACATGCATATTCATTTGAATTTGGGCACACGTGTAATGTTATATAGTTTATCAATATTGGTGATCCATAGATTATTCAATTACAAACAATGCATGGTTTATATGCAATTAATGTCTAAACGGGATTACACTATATGTTGCGTGTGTGAAACACATTATACATGTTTGAGACGTAAAAAAAACCTGCATGAAACACACATTAATTGGAGACAGTTAGCAAGGAATGCATACATTGGATTTCAACATAAAGTGGTTTCAAATATTTGAAAATCCAAATTGATGGATACAACCTTATGAATCTGAGATCATGCCATTTGTAAACCATATTTATGTATAAATGGTGTTGTTCTTTTGAAAGTATATATAAAAAATGATGTATATAGAATGTAATTCCAATTGAAAATGGATCCCGCCCGAAAAAAATAGAATACAAATGGGATTCGAATTGAGTTGGCACGGTAAACATGCACTCTGCAAAATTTGAACGAAGCGGGGAAAGTCGTAGTAACCGCCCAAAACCAAAATCAGCGAGATGGAAATCACTACTGCCTATCCGTGCCACGCAAAGCCTATATGCTGAATTTCTATAGGTTTCGATAGGGGTAGGTTTGTAATTTCACCCAAACATGATGTAACCGCCTCTCACCCGGATTCATACATGGTGGGCGCCAAAACATAGTGTGTCCTCGGCCGAAATCGACTCCCTCCTCGATTCATATTCATACACAGTGGGCGCCAAAAATAAACTCTCGTCGGCAAATATTCGGTGTATGCGAGATTACCGTCCTATCCCCAACCGACTAGTGTTGCTGTGATGTAGTAGAAATTTGAAACGTGGGCTAAGTTTGTAAATTTCCTCGCATTTGAGACAAGCGCGCCCTGAATACATGGTTCCCCCTTCCTCTCTACCTCCCTTTTCCCCATTCATACTCCGTGGGCGCCAAAACACCCTCTCCACCCCACCCTCCTCCGTCCGTCGCCGTCCGCCACCCCATCCACCGCCGTCCTCCTCCACCATGCCGGAGCTGATACCCCGACGCTGCCATCCATTACAAGAGATCGACCTCTCTCATCCACGGCTTTGGACCGGGATCCTTGCATCCCGTCCTCTCGCTTCATCACCGTCGTCGTCCACCTTGCCAGCGCCGCTCCTACGACTGTCTCGTCCACCGCGCCTCGCCGCCACCGTCTACCCTCCTAGATCTGCTTCCACGCCGCCAATAGCCATCGCTACTGCAGCACCGTCAAATTCTCAGCAGATGCGTACACAGCGCCGCACCAGTGGCAGTACTCTTTCGTATCTACTCAACTTATTTATCGCAGCAAGAAAATAGATCACCACTGCTTTACTCTGATTTCTTGTCTCGGTTGCGAAGTTGCCTTTGTCTGGTTTGCACCTTCAGATCCGCCATGGCACGCTCAACACCATACTCGCAATGCTTATGGTTTTCCCCTTTTATATTCCACACTAGTTAAATCACAGTAGACTAAATTTCAAAATTGGGTCAGTCGATTTTTCAGAGCTCGTCGGAGTTCGCCGGTGCGAACGAAGAGGCTCAGGTGGGGATGGTGGTTGTGGGAGGCGGTGGTGGGGCCTCGTCGAACGAAGAAAACTCGACGTGGTTGGGGGTGGGGGTGGGGGTGGCAGAGGAACACAGGCGGTGGGGCCGGTGGTTCGGCCGGCCGCCCGTGCGGTGTTCTGTATGGGAAGCATAGTATGTTCCTTGTCAGGAAGGGGAGCAGGGACATCTGCAGTCAACAGCTGATAGAGCTGGCCTGTACATGATCGATAGGCTTTCAATTACTAGCGGCAATACAACACCGTAATTTCCAGCCAGTTCCACTTTCCCGATTTATATATCCTGGTTATGGTGTACCCCTGTTATGTACACTATGATCTGCCTAGTTGTTGTGTGCTCTTGTTATCATGGTTTGGCAATAAACTCTCTATACAGTATATTATGAACCTATCATCTGCCAGCTATCCTTAATTTTGGAGCCTATTTCTTGTGTACTTGTGCCAAATTATATAAATGCACGCACCATATTACAGCACACATGAGCTCTCTCATCAGAATCCAGTGATAGCACACAAGTGTTATCAGGGGTGCCCGTATATTAGAAAATATCATCTGCATTACAAAGATAATCTCACAACTATTTATGTTTTCATGGTTCTCAGATATTATACGCAATTACAGTGAATATCAGAATCCGCGCATCAGAAGAATATTGTGGAACACTGCAATGACTTACAAAATTGGCAGCAAGGCATTGAGTGCCATTCTGGAAACAATGAAACTCATACGCTCCCCACCTATTGATTCTTGTTCAGAATATCATCCTAATGACTATTCTAACCTCGAGGAGTCAAAGGCAGATGGTCTGTCCTGTTCACCCATCAAGGTCCCTGTTCTAATTTGGCAAGGTTTTATTGATTGCACGTATCTTGCAAATGTTGTCTTGCATTTCTTCTACTTTGTTGCACCTCCATATGCTTAGTTTACTCATCATATATGTCGAGATGCCATGCCCATCCATTATCAATACATATTCCATCTATCATCATACCATGTTTTTCCACTCAAATGTTGTTCTTGTGCATCAGACATAAAAAAGGAAGAGGGTGATTGCCGAACCTGAAGGAGCACGAGCAAAGTCCTTGAAAAACGTGGTGGTGGCGGAGAAATCAGACAGCACCCCACTTATATTGGCTATACAACCAGTGACACAAAACATAGGACCGACTCCAGTAGACTGTACCCATACTTCACTGGCCACACCACTAGCCCCACCACACAGGACCTGCACTCCAGCAAAAGGTATACCGATTTCATTTGCCATAGCACCAGCTATACCACAGAAAAATCCAACTCCAGCAAAAAGTACAGCAAGTCCACCGGCCGAAGACCTATGCCAACTACAGAGACGGCCAATTCCTGTAGATTGGAACCCCATTCCATTTATTCCCAGTTTAAAAGACAATTCTTTCAATGTTGTTAGGGACTACATGCATATATTCCCATCATGGGAAGATTATTGTGAAGACAAACACCATTTTCACATCTTCCTGTCCACCTTACGTGTAAGTGCTATTATTCATGGTTATTATTTTCCTGTTTTCTGTTGATTGACCACATCAATGATTTACATTACATTGTTGTAACTAGGCGAGGGTCAATCTAGATAGTCATGACGAGCAAAGCTTGCTTGTGCTTTTCAAGGAAGCATTGCAGCAGTATCGGTGTTACCTGAGGAAATCACACTTTGATGGCAAGTCTATAAACAAATTTCCGGTGAAGTCTCCTATGCTAAATTTAGAAGACATTGAATGGAAAAACCTTGTTATGCACTGGTCTCGTTCCCAGGATGAGGTACTGTCTCTGAAATCACATGACAATTTGAACTTCTACTTTTCCGCATGTGCCTTACGGATCTTTTTTGCAGGAAATCTGCTCGAAGAAGAATTCCGGTTTTACAAGAACGACAGGATATCGCAAATATGTTGCCCGCTGCTTTGCTCTTGTTAGTACCTGTTGTCCTGTATCACTGTACTTGCATACATACTTGGTTCATTATGTGACAGCAGTATGCATGATAGCTTGCTTATCAATTGTTCGCTCCAAATTATTTGATCTATATGAATGGTTACATTAGTGTAGAATATATCCAATGCCAATGTTTTTTTAGCTCTACATTGTTCGTGTAAGTACATGCTGTCCTTTATTAGTGTACTTATAATGACAGGTAGTTGTTCATGTACCATCACTCTGCAGCTTATTTTCCTTTGCCCTCCATTTTCTACACATCAGATCTATATTTACTCTTACCATAAGGTTGGTACTGAAGAAGTTTAGCTGTGCATTGCTCTTGGCTGTACCTTTTGCCTGTATCGCTGCACTTACATTTATAGCTACTTGGTTATGTAGCATCACTCTTCATCTTATCTTAAATATTCTCCATTTTTTCGTATATTATCACATCTATATTTACTCTTAACAAAATGTAGAATAAAGGCAATGCTTTTGAAGATGATTCTGTGGTAAACTTCTTGAATTGCCCCCCCCCCATCAGCATGGACAAGGCCTTTATAGAGCCTGTCTTCACCAATAATGTAAGTTTGTCCATCTCAAGCCTTCAAACTTTGTTGTATATATTTGGTTAGGCATGACTGCAACAGCTGTTTATTTTTGGTGTTTGCATCAAATTGCTTGTTTAAAGTTTATTATATGTAGTTCATAAACAGAAGTTTGTCCTTTCTCAATTTAAGTTTTCAGTTGTACAACCAAGTTCCTTCTTCATACCATGTAAATTAAACTATACAGAGCAAGTGATCTTCTTTTGCACTGCATGTATGCTTCTGTTCTTCATCCGTAATCTAGTGGTGTGGTGAACCTACCCACTACAGCACAATGTCATATTCTGCAATGTCTTAACTATGAACAATGTCATATCATTCTACTATTATTTAAACCGTCTCTTTATTTGCCAATCTGAAATGGTATAAATTGACAGCACACTAACCATTGATACTTATGAGTTCTTGATCTGTAATCCAGTGGTGTCGTGAAGCTGCAACTCCTTCACAATGTCATTTCCTGCCATGTCTTGACCTGAACAATACCATATTGTGTTAATGCAAATTTAAAGTGTGTCACTTTATTCGTCAGTAAGAAATGTGATGAATTGTCAGCACTGATACTTTTATGTGCAAAACCTGTCATCTGTCTGCTTGTTTATCTTTCAGAGTGAGGAAGATATAAGTGTTGAACAAGCGCAGTCGCATCATCTTGCTCAGCTGCTTGCGCTGCAACTCCCCAGCAGGGCTAACCTTTCTTGAACTCTATTGAAGTGCTGTCGGTTTTGTATATTATTTTGTTGGTGTGTTTATTTGCACTGGTGGCAATCTTTGATGCCCAATGTATGTAATCTACTGTCTGCTTGTGCTTTATTATCATAGTGGCGAACTTCGATGCCAAGTGGATGTAATATGCCGTAATTTCTTTATTGTATAGTCTAGGTTTTTTCTTATTCACGATGCTGCAGTTATTTTACTGTATATATATCCTGTCTTCGCAGTAAACCGGCCAAACCGTAAAATTACGGTACATAATTGGGCCGTCATGCAATCACGATGTAGGTTGGGCCTGAAACGTGCCGAACAGCTCACGGGCCGGCAGCAGCCCGAAATGAACCCTGGCCCATGATTGTGCGAATCAAATCACGGGCTTTTAACTGGCAAAAAAATTGTCTCGGTCCTTGTTTGGCCCAATCAGATATCGGCTGCGAGCAGGCCGGATGCAAACCGGGCCTCAGTTAGGCCCAACTATATGACGGGCTTTTAACAGGCAAAAATTAATATAGGGCCGAAATGTTAAACGGGCCCTTAACAGGGAAAAACTAATATCAGGCTGAATTACTAAGTGGGCCTTTAGCAAGTGGGCCCAAAAGCATAGTGTCCAGTTGACGGGCCGAATCTAATATGGGCCATAATTGAGCCCAAAGCCTCTTAAAGGGCTGGACCTTATCTGGGCCATAATTTGGCCAAGAATGTGGTAGGCCTTTAACGGGCCGGATCTCATATGGGCCACTATTAGGCCCGGAGCGTGGCAGGCCATTAATGGACTGAATCAAATATGGGCCGGCATTTGGCCCAAAACATGGCAGGCAGTTAATGGGCCGGCCTACTAGGGTCCTCAAAATCTTGTGGGCCTACAGCTGGGCCGGCCCATTAATGTCGGCAAAACCTCGTGGGCCTTTAGTTGGGCCGGCCCATTATGATCTGCAAGAATCTTGTGGGCCTTTACCTGGGCCGGCCCATTACGGCACACAAAAATCTTGTGGGCCTTTACCTGGGCCGGCCCATTATGGCCCGGAAAATTTTGTGGGCCTTTAGCTGGGCGAGCCCATTATGGTCCGCAAAATCCTGTGGGCCTTTAGCTGGGCCGACCCATTATGGTCCGCAAAATCTTGTGGGCCTTGGGCCGGCCCATTTAAACTTGTTGGGCTGTGCCACGTGTCGACGTATCATAGGCGCCTTCTGTCCAGTGAGTGGATGACATCTGTCCCGACGATGAGCCGACACGTGTTTCTTCTAGCCAATGATGATTTTACACGTGGAAAATCCCCATTGGTCGGGGCTGTTAACGGGTTATCGGATCCAAAACGCGACCCGATAGCTTAACGGCGTTCCGTTACGGTGGATGCCACATGTCGGTCACCCTTGACGAAAGCACTTCTTTGACGCGCGATTTATCGTCATGGAAGTGGACACTTCCGTGACCATAATTTTGGTAATGTCATGGAACACTTCTACAACAGCACAGGTATGACTATCTTGATTCTGTCATAAATTTGTCATGGATGTACATGCATGACAAAAAAGCGACCTACAGTGACAAACACGTATCATCACGGAAGTGTATTTTTTTGTAGTGAAAAGGCATACGTCTATAAGCAAAAGTACCAAAAGGGCATGTAAAAGTAGTCTTTGATTGATCTTTGGCTGACACAGGTATTTGAGTGAAACCAGAATAACCATCTACAAAGCAAAAATCTGTATGTTTGGACAATCTTTCTAGCATTTGATCGATAAAAGGTAAGGGGTAATGATCCTTTTTAGTAGCCTTATTTAATTTGCGGAAATCAATTACCATCCTATAACCTGTAATAATTCTTTGAGGAATCAATTCATCTTTATCATTAGGAACAACAGTAATACCTCCCTTCTTAGGGACACAATGGACAGGGCTTACCCACTAACTATAATCAACGGGATAAATTATACCTGGCTCAAGGAGCTTTAGTATTTCCTTTCTTACCACTTCTTTCATTTTAGGATTCAATCGGTGTTGATGATCACGAACTGGTTTAGCATCTTCTTCCAAATTAATTTTATGTTGGCATAGAGTGGGACTAATGCCCTTAAGATCATCAATAGTATACCCAATAGCAGCGCGGTGCTTCTTCAGAGTTTTCAATAATCTCTCTTCCTCATGCTCTGAAAGGTTAGCACTAATAATAACAGGATATATCTTTTTCTCATCAAGATAAGCATATTTAAGAGTATCAGGTAACGGTTTAAGCTCAAACACGGGATCACCCTTGGGTGGAGGAGGATCCCCTAGGATTTCAACAGGTAAATTGTTTTTCAGAATAGGTTCCTATTTAAAGAGTACTTCATCTAATTCCCTTCTTTCATTCATAAACATATCATTATCATGGTCTAGCAAGTATTGTTCTAAAGGATCACTAGGAGGTACGGCAATAGAAGCAAGACCAATAATTTAATCCTTACTAGGTAATTCTTCTTCACGATGTTGTCTACTAAATTTAGAAAAAATAAATTCATGAGTCATATCATCTAAACCGATAGTAACAACATCACTTTTGCCATCTATGGTAGCATTAACATTGTTCAAGAAGGGTCTACCAAATATAATGGGCCAAAAGCTATCTTGTGGGGAACCAAGAACAAGAAAATGAGTAGGATATTTAGTTTTCCCACACAAGACTTCAACATCTCTAACAATTCCCATCGGTGAAATTGTATCTCTATTGGCAAGTTTAATTGTAACATCAATTTCTTCTAACTCAACATGTGCAATATCATGCATAATTTCTCTATAAAGGCTAATAGGTATTGCACTAGCACTAGCACCCATATCACATAAGCCATGATAACAATGATCTCCTATTTTAACAGAAATAACAGGCATGCCTACCACAGGTCTAGGTTTATCTTTATCACATGGTTTAGCAATTCTAGCAGTTTCATCACAGAAATAAAAAAAATGCCCATCTATATTATCAGACAAGAGATCTTTAACGATAGCAATATTAGGTTCAACTTTAACTTGCTCAGGAGGTGTATATGTTTTAATATTGCTTTTACAAACTACAGCTGAAGCTTTAGCATGATCCTTTATCCTAAAAGGGAAAGGTGGTTTCTCAACATAAGAAGTAGGAACAATAGGATCATTATAAGTGATAGTCTTTTCTTCAACTTTAATAGGTGCAGCTATTTTTACTTCTATGGGAGGATGATATTTAAACCACTTCTCCTTGGGGAGATCAACATAAGCAGCAAAAGATTCACAGAAAGAAGCTACTATCTCAGAGTCAAGTCCATATTTAGTGCTAAATTTATGAAAAATATCGGTATCCATAAAAGATTTACCACAATCAAAACTAGGTGTCATACCTGACTCCTTACCATTGTCGAGGTCCCAATCTTTAGAGTTGCGTTTAATTCTTTCCAATAAATCCCATTTGAATTCAATAGTCTTCATCATAAAAGAGCCAGCACAAGAAGTATCAAGCATGGTGTGAGTGTTACCAGAAAGCCAAGCATAAATTTTTTGAATAATCATTTCTCTTGAGAGCTCATGATTGGGGCATGAATATAACATTGACTTAAGCCTCCCCCAAGCTTGAGCGATGCTTTCTCCTTCGCGAGGCCAAAAATTATATATATAATTGCGATCACGATGAACAAGATGCATAGGATAAAACTTCTGATGAAATTCCAATTTCAGTCGTTTGTAATTCCAAGACCTCATATCATCACATAGCCTATACCATGTTGATGCATCTCCCCTCAAATATAAAGGGGAGACCTTCTTCTTAACAACATCTCCGGGTACACCTGCAAGCTTAAATAATCCGCAAACTTCATCCACATATATCAGATGTTCATCAGGATATTTTGTTCCATCTCCTAAAAGAGGATTAGCTAGCAGTTTTTCTATCATACTCGAAGGAACTTCAAAGAAAGCATTTTCATTTTCAGTAGGTTCAGTAGGTTGAGGAGAAACTCTTTGCTCTACTGGTCGGGGTGAAGATACCCCGAACAAGCCCCTCAGAGGATTACTTTCCATGGTAATAAGTGACAGTAAATTTCAGCACACTATATAAATTTTTCTTTACCAAATTCCACCTACCAAAGGCGCTTCACTCCCCGGTAACGGCGCCAGAAAAGAGTCTTGATGACCCACAAGTATAGGGGATCTATCATAGTCCTTTCGATAAGTAAGAGTGTCGAACCCAACAAGGAGCAGGAGGAAATGATAAGCAGTTTCCAGCAAGGTATTCTCTGCAAGTACTGAAATAAGTGGTAACAGATAGTTTTGTGATAAGATAATTTGTAATGAGCAACAAGTAACAAAAGTAAATAAGGTGCAGCAAGGTGGCCCAATCCTTTTTGTAGCAAAGGACAAGCCTGGACAAACTCTTATAAGATGTGAAGCGCTCCCGAGGACACATGGGAATATCGTCAAGCTAGTTTTCATCACGTTCATATGATTCGCGTTTGGTACTTTGATAATTTGGTATGTGGGTGGACCAGTGCTTGGGTACTTCCCTTACTTGGACAAGCATCCCACTTATGATTAACCTCCATTGCAAGCATCCGCAACTACAACGAAAGTATTAAGGTAAACCTAACCATAGCATGAAACATATGGATCCAAATCAGCCCCTTATGAAGCAACGCATAAACTAGGGTTTAAGCTTCTGTCTCTCTAGCAACCCATCATCTACTTATTACTTCCCAATGCCTTCCTCTAGGCCCAAATAATGGTGAAGTGTCATGTAGTCGCCGTTCACATAACACCACTAGAGGAGAGACAACATACATCTCATCAAAATATCGAACGAATACCAAATGCACATGACTACTAATAGCAAGACTTCTCCCATGTCCTCAGGAACAAAAGTAACTACTCACAAAGCATAAACATGTTCATAATCAGAGGGGTATTAATATGCATATAGGATCTGAACATATGATCTCCCACCAAATAAACCAACTAGCATCAACTACAAAGAGTAATTAACACTACTAGCAACCTACTAGCACCAATCCCGAACTTTGAGACAAGAATTGGATACAAGAGATGAACTAGGGTTTTGAGAGGAGATGGTGCTGATGAAGATGTTGATGGAGATTGCCCTCTCCCGATGAGAGGAGCGTTGGTGATGACAATGGAAATGATTTCCCCCTCCGGAGGGAAGTTTCCCTGGCAGAACAGCTCCGCCAGAGCCCTAGATTGGTTCCGCCAAGGTTCCGCCTCGTGGCGGTGGAGTTTCGTCCGAGAAGATGGCTTATGATTTTTCCCATCGAAAGACTCCATATAGGAGAAGATGGCCACCGAAAGGCCACCAGGGGGCCCACGAGGTAGGGGGCGCGCCTAGGGGGGTATGGCGCGCCCCCACCCTCGTGGGCAGGGTGTGCCCCCAGGTGAAGTTCTTGCTCTTAGTATTTTTTATATATTTGGAAAACATGTTTCGTGAAGTTTCAGGACTTTTGGAGTCGTGCAGAATAGGTCTCTAATATTTGCTTCTTTTCCAGCCTAGAATCCCAGCTGCCGGCATTCTCCCTCTTTATGTAAACCTTGTAAAATAAGAGAGAATAGGCATAAGTATTGTGACATAATGTGTAATAACAGCCCATAATGCAATAAATATCGATATAAAAGCATGATGCAAAATGGACGTATCAGTCCTCGGATCCGACCTCGTAGGTTCCTTCCCTTAAGCGCGCGACCCCTTAGGTTCAAGCCGGCTTGGTCGCAGTTCGGATCACATACAGACTACATGGCTGGTAGCGGCCTCTAGCAAGGCGTGATGACCACCAAGCTGATGACGAAGCTGGTTAGGCAAACCTGTACATCACACTTCCATTCCTTTTGCCACACGATATATGTTGTCGGGCTCAAGGCGAGTCTGTCATCCTTGTCCTAGCCCAACCTATTTCTCGTTCCAGTGATGCCATCCACAAACCATATTATCTCATAATCCTTGTCGCATGGCCATGCTTATCCTGGTCGGATCACACGAGGGGCCCAGAGTATATCTCTCCTTATCGGAGGGGCAAATCCCATCTTGCTCGACCATGCCTCGCAGCATGGGTCTGGACAAGCCCAAAACCTACCTTTGTAACTACCCAGTCACGGAGTAGCGTTTGGTTGGCCCATAGTAAGTCTGTTACCATCCCGAGTATATGCACCAGCTCAGGTCTTAGGACATAGAACATATGTTGTACTAGAGACTCACAAATGACATATCGCTACGTCTCATAGTTGGGTCTGTCCGATTCGGACCTTATCTCAACTCGGATCCGACTACGTCGAATCTGACCAGATCCTTCCGAGTCCATATTATCCGGTTAGCATGCAATGCCCCATGGCTAGTGAGACCAAGCCATTGACTGTGTCATATGCTAATCTAGTTGGCTACGCATCCACACAGCCCTTTTGACTAGGGACCTTTTAGGACATTCATCATACAATGCATAGTCCCACAAACAAGTCACGTACTTGCTGATACACATCATTGATAATGTCCAAGGACTATCTTTATTCATAAACACATAGGAAATATCATCATACTTGATTGCCTCTAGGGCATATCTCCAACAGTCTCCCACTTGCACTAGAGTCAGTCAAATAGACATCAAATGCCCATAGCTCTAACATGCCCCTCATGCTTGGATTGTGGAAGCGGCTTAGTCAATGGATCTGCAACATTTGCATCTGTGTGAATTTTGCATAACTCAACATCACCATTCTTTACGATCTTTCGTATCAGGTGATATTTCCGATCTATGTGTCTGGTCTTGTGGTGATCCCTCAGCTCCTTGGCTTGTGCGATGGCACCAGAATTATTACAATAAAGGTCCAATGGTTTTACGACGACTGGGAAAATACCAAGATCATCCAGAAAGTTTCCGATCCGAACACCTTCCTTTGCAGCTTCACAAGCCGCAATGTATCCGACTTCTGTGGTAGAATCAGCCACCGTATATTTCTTAGAGCTCATCCAACTCACTGCTCCTCTGTTCATGACATACACGAATCCGGACTATGATCGACAATCATCTCTGTCGGTTTGGAAACTAGCATTGGCGTAACCCCTTAGGACAAACTTTTCCTCACCTCCATAAACTAGGAACATCTCTTTAGTCCTTTTCAGGTACTTAAAATAGTCTTTACCGCTGCCCAATGACTCTCACCTGGGTTGCCCTGGTATCTACTTGTTAGTCTTATTGCAAAAGCAACATCAAGCCATGTACATATCATGGCATACATGATGGATCCAATTGCCAAGGCATACGGAATCCGACTCATCCTGCTTCGCTCATCAGATGCCGATAGACTCTGAGTCTCGCTTAGCCTTATACCATGTGAGACAGGCAAGAACCCTTTCTTGGCCTCACTCATGTTGAACCGCTTCAACACTTTATCTATGTACGTGCTTTGGCTCAAGCTGAGCAGCCTCCTCGATCTATCTCTATAGATCTTAGTGCCTAATATATTCACTACCTCACCAAGGTCTTTCATTGAAAACTTGCCATTCAATGATTCCTTGACCGAGTTTAGCATCGAAACATCATTTCCGATCAGTAGTATGCCATCCACATACAAGATCAAAAACACAATTGAGCTCCCACTTAACTGCTTGTATAAACAAGCGTCCTCATCTCTTTTGATGAAACCGAGACCAGTGACGACCTCATCAAAATGAATGTTCCAACTCTGAGATGCTTGCCTCAAACCATAAATTAATCTCTTGAGCTTGCATACTTTACTAGTGCTAGTTGGATCGACAAAACCCTCGGGCTATATCATATACACGTCCTCGGTTAAATTTCCGTGAAGGAAAGCCGTTTTGACATCCATCTGCCATATTTCGTAATCGAAATATGCAGCTATAGCTAATACGATCCTTACCGACTTCAGCTTCGCTACCGGCGAGTAAGTCTACTCGTAGTTAATTTCTTTAACTTGTCCATAACCTTTAGCGACAAGTCAAGCTTTGTGGATCTGAACATTTCCATCCACATCGGTTTTCTTCTTAAAGACCCATTTGCAGCCAATCGCCTTTACGCCAGGCGGCGGATCAACCAAGTCCCAGACTTGATTTTCATCCATGGACTTTAACTCGGATCTCATGGCCTCTAACCATGCCTCGGAATTCAGGCTCACCATCGCTTCCGCATACGTGGTCGGCTCGTCGCTTTCTAGCAACATTACATCATGCACTCTGCACAATCTTTCCGACCTTCGTGGTTCTGGTGCTGCTTCCACTACGGGTTGCCTCACTGACTCCGGTATGATCTCATCACCCGCCGAGCCGTCCCCGAGTGGTACTCGAATTTCTTCGAGTCGGATCGTCCTCCCACTGGCCTTCCGACTGAGAAACTCTTTCTCAAGGAAAACCCCGTTCCGAGCAACAAACACGTTGTTCTCCTCCCGGTTGTAGAAGCTATATCCCAATGTTTCACTCGGATATCCCATGAATATGCATCTGTCCGACTTGGGTGTAAGCTTTTCTGACATAAGTCGCTTGACAAATGCTTCACAACCCCAAATCTTTAGAAAAGACAAACTGGGAGTCTTCCCGGTCCACATCTCATGCGGTGTCTTATCTACGGATTTTGATGGTACCCTGTTAAGCGTGAAAGCTGCAGTTTCTAGAGCGTATCCCCAGAATGACAAGGGTAAATCTGATTTGCTCATTATAGATCGAACCATGTCCAACAAGGTATGATTCCTTCGTTCCGATACACCATTTCTCTGTGGCGTACCCGGAGGTGTGAGCTGAGGTACTATACCTCTGCTTTTCAGATGATCATCAAACTCCTGGCTCATGTACTCACCTCCACGATCAGATCCTAGAAGTTTTATAGTCTTGCCGAGCTAATTCTCAACCTCGTTTTGAAACTCTTTGAACTTTTCAAAAGTTTCCGACTTGTGCCTCATCAAATAGATATATCCATATCTACTCAAGTCATCGGTAAAAGTCAAGAAGTACTGATAGCCACCTCTGGCACTTGTGCTCATTGGACCACACACATCACTATGTATAAGTTCCAACAGCTCGGACGCCCTCTCGCAACTCTTTGCGAAAGGAGACTTAGTCATCTTGCCGAGCAAGCATGATTCGCATGTCTCGAACGACCCAAAGTCGGTCGAAGTTAGGAGTCCGTCATCATGGAGCTTCTTCATGCATTTCAGACTAATGTTTCCAAGCCGACAATGCCAGAAGTATGTCAAATTTATCTCATTAGGCTTATGCCTCTTAACATTCACGTTATAGACCGGTTCCTGTTCTAGATTCAATATAAATAGCCCATCAACAATGGGTGCATAGCCGTGGAACATCCCATTCAAATAAACCAAACAACTATTGTCCTTTAAATTGAATTCATAACCCTGACTCATCAAGCATGAGGCAGAAATAATGTTCCGACTAAGTGCAGGAATGTAATAACAATTATTCAATTCCAAAATAAATCCAGAAGGAAGCTGGAGCTGCATCGTGCCGACCTCCAGCGCAGAAACTCTTGCTTTGTTGCCGACCCAGATGTCAATCTCCCCTTGTGCCACACGCCTAGTTCTTACCTGCCCCTGCATCGAATTCCAAATGTGAACAACCGATCCGGTATCAAATACCCAAGAGCTACTAGGTATATCAGCAAGGTAAATGTCTGTAACATATGCAACAAGTGTACCTTTTCCTGAAGAAGCATTTCCGGCCTTCTTGCCATGCTCTGCAAGCCACTTGCTACAGTTCGTCTTCCAGTGACCAGTTTCCTTGCAATGATAGCAAATGGTCTTTGAGTCCGGTCCAGACTTCGGCACAGCGGCGGAGGTTACCGTCCTCGTGCCCTTTAACTTAGCCTTTTTCTTGGACCAACTCTTCTTGAACTTAGCCGATTTCTGCACCATCAACACTTGATGTGTGCCTTTCTTAATACCCTTCCATGCCACCTTAAGCATCCCATGCAATTCAGTGAGCTTCTTATCCATGCCATGCATATGATAGTTCGAGATGAACGTCCCATAGCTGGGCGGAAGAGAACCCAGAACTGCATCAGTAGCCAGCTCATCCAAGAGCGAGAAGCCCAACCGATCCAACGCTTGGACATACCCGATCATCTTGATCACATGCGGGCTTAGTGGATCACCTTCCTTCAGCTTACAATCCATCAAGGATCGCCAGACGTTGAACCTTTCGGTCCTAGCCTGCACACGAAACATGCTCTTGAGACTCTCGATCATATCAAAAGCCCCAACATCTTCGAAATGCTGCTGCAAATCGGGCTCCATACAAGCCAGCATGAGGCAGCTGATCTTGTTTGATTCATCAACGAGTTTCTGGTAGGCATTCTTGGTTGTGGTACTAGCATTATCGACAGGTTCCTTTGGAAGTGGATCCTCTAGATCATGTTCCTTTTTATCATGCTTGAGAACAATTCTCAAATTTCTATACCAGGTAGTAAAGTTTGTTCCATTCAGTTTATCCTTTTCTAGAATTGATTTCAATGCAAAGTTGGGTTGAGCAGGTGGTGCCATTGATCTACAATAGAAAAATATGCAATCACTAAGCAATGTGTTTATGTAGAGTAATTCTAGCCTTAAACAGAAATACTCCCACTAAATTCAGCATTCTTCCGCCAACTCTCAGTGATTCAGGATCCGACTAGCACATGCGACTAGTGAGCTTTAGCATCACTGCTGGACAACATGCCTATCTGGTAAGCAACTCCTTGCTAATCATATCTCTATACGACTCCTGTCGGTCGGGTAGGTATCTCATACCCCGGCTCCCGACCTCTTTTGCCACAAGGCCCAAAACCGTTTTGATAGCCTTGTCAAGTTAACCTAATGCAGTGCATGTCCGTGTCCGACACGAACCCTTCAGTTCAAGGAAACCTAGCAGCACCCCAATTTTATGAGCCCACTACTAGACGTACTTGACGTGCGAAGGTGCCACATCGGTGTAACATCCCAAATTTGCAATTTGGAATGTTATACACTAGATCATCATGCATATCATATTTTCTTGCATTTTGGTTGATCCTAGAAATTTCACGCAACTCATGGACCCTCGGAGAGAGTTGGAGATTTCGTTATTTTCATATTTGAGAGTTTTCTCAAATTTTGAAAAGAGGATCATTTGATTTATTTATTTTATCTTCAATAATTTTTCCAATATCAAAAATATAGGAGAGGGAATAATATGACTTTCCCAAAATTGAGAAAAAATGAAGATTTAATAAATAGATCAAATTTTGGTTTTGCCGGAGTTTATTCGCATTTTATTTGGATAGGAAAAAATGCGCGTTTTCAAAAATTGCATTTTAGGTCCGGAGTAAAGTTCATTTTGTTCGACTCATTTTTAGGAGTCGGGGAAAATTTACTTTAGAAATTTTGGAGCCCGTTTAGATTTTCTTTTCTGTGTTTTTCTGCGCGCGAAACCGTTTACAAAAAAACTCCCGCAGGCCAGCCGGGCCAAGGCCCAGCCAGCCGCCGCCCCCAGCAGCGCCAGCAGCCGCCAGCCTCACCCGAGTCCTGGAAGGACTCCAGGCCGCCGCCGCCCTTGCCTCTAGGCCGGTAGCCCCTCCCCTTTCCTTTGTTTCGTATTCCTTTTCCTACTCTATTTCTTGTCCCCTACCCCAAGTCTCCTCTCCCCTCACCTATATAAATACCCCAACACCCCCCCTCTAAACCCATCAAATCAAACCCCAAGCCCTCCACCGCACCCCACCCCGCGCCCTACACCGCCGCCGCGCCACCCCACACCCGCGCCGCTGCACCTTGCCCACGCCGCCGCCGCCCTACGCCACGTCGCCGGAGCCCCTCGCCGGAGACCTTGCCGGAGGTTGCCCCGCGTCTCTTTTCCTCGGATCGTTTTCTTCTAATCGTTCCGATTCTTTTCTTCTCTTCTGATTCGTTTCCTAGATCAGTTTTCCGATTCTTTTTCTGTTTCTTTTCCGAAAACCCTAGATCGGATTCGTTTTCTTTTCCGATTTAGTTGCCTTTGGACCGTTCGCCGGACCGTTCGTCCTAACGAACGTGATCACCGGATTCTTCTAGGTTAACAAACGTCCGTTCGTTTAACCGTTCTTCTTTTCTTTTTGTCGGATTTATTCCGCGATCGCGATCTCAGATCCGATCTTCGTTCTAGTTTATCTTCTCGCTCATTTATCGGAATCAGGTGATTCAAGCGCCTGGAGTTTCGTTTCGAAACCGCCGTTCCGTCTAATCAACTTGAACAAGATTTTGCCCCAGTAAAATTTGACCTAGTTCAACTTGCTAGAACCGAGTTGTTTTCTTCCGCCGTTTGTTTTCCGTTTCTTTGTTTGGTCCGTTCTTTCTTTGCAACCGGAGTTCTTAAGTTGAACTTTCTGGTTCGATCTCTTGTTCGAGTTTTACCTGTGCACTAGATGAGTACTTATTGTGTGCTTGTTGTTTGTCTGCGATAGATTACCCGGATTGCACCGCTTGTTACTTCGAAACCCTAGGTCTCACGGATCATCAGCAAGGCAAGTAACACTTTGATCATACCTTTTCTACAACCCATGTTTTATTGCATTAGATCAATCCTCTCACATTGCATGATTAGGATCTAATTAAATTGTGGGATGGGAAGTAGATGAGGTAGTACCTATTACCTGTATTATTATGAAACCTTTGGGAGTTACTTCTACTTTTGCTTATTATGCCATGCTATGCTAGTAGACGTGGATTGGGTGAGTGATATCCATGACAGATGTGAGTTGATAATTTTAATGGTTTATCTAAGGTGGCAACTTAAACACACATCTGGGTGGATTGAGGCACCTGATGTCTATCAGGACTTGCCTGTTTTTTTTGGACCGCCACCCAGGCTCAAAGGGATCATAAGATCATTCATGCTAGAAACTTCCGTCTGCAGCCACATGCTACTATGGGCTCTGGCGTAGTTGACTAAGTTGAGCGAACTCTTACGGGGTGGACTAGTAGATGTAGGGGTTGTAGGTGGTACGGTCTACCCCACATGTAAGGTGCTAGCGCTTTTGAAAGACTATGTCTCGGTCATCCGTTTCTCAAACACCTTGTAGTGCGAGAAAACAAAACGGAGGCGATCGAGTCATGTGGGGAAAAGTGCGCAAACCTCTGCAGAGTGTACAAACTAATCATGATTAGCCGTTTCCCCGGTTATGGACAACTTGAGTATCTAGTACTTGAATATCATGTGAATCTCAACATGTTACCACTAATTAATGTTGTTGGGTTTTAATCACTTAATTGGGATTGAGAATGCTGTCAACCATTCTCGATGTTTCACAACCACCTTGATAGTTAAATAAATTTATTCCTTTGCAGTAGGGAAAAATTGGCTTTACGCAAAACTGTAACTATAGAGCTTTCCACCAGCCATATATGCATATAGTATAGCTGTTTCATTCCATTACTCTCTATGTGTTACATTGCCAGCATATTCCATGTGCTGACCCGTTTTCGGGCTGCAACTTCTCATGTTGCAGACTTTTCAGACGACGAGTAAGGTGTTTTTAGGTCGTGGCCCTATACTCAGTGATGCCGTTGGAGTTGATGGACCCATTTATCTTCCGAGTCTTCCGCTGTTATCGACGCTAGATGGCCTTAAGCCATATTTATTGTAATAAGTTCTCTTTTGAGACAACGATGTAATAAGTGTGTGATTGCCACTCTGCTATAAATCCTTCGATGTACTGTGTGGTGTCAGCATTACTGATCCAGGGATGACACCTGAGCACAGAGCGCTTGATCCATTTGGGTCGGGTCGCGACAGAGAATGGTATCAGAGCCAAGTTGACTATAGGACACGGCCACTAAGTTAAAGCCATAGATCACCATTCTCTTCTCATTTTCTAACTCCTCATCTTTTCTACTCTATTAGGATGACGCACGCGAAGATTAGGTACGCCCAACTGGATGAAGGCACACCTTTTGGATTTCACTTGAAGGAAGTCACCAAGTACCTGAACATTGGATTACCAAGCTTCACGGGAACCTTCAACGCCACTCTGCCTGAAGAGGAGCGCCGGAAGATTCAAGCTCATGTTCCGGGAAGGACATTCGCGCCAATCACGAAGCCTATAGATAGCATTTTCAATGCACCAACCTGGAGTCTGGGAAGGAGCATGGCAGCTCATATCACCATAGGACGCATTGGAGAAGTTTACCAAGAAGACCTCAAGGACACTATCTACCAGATTTGCGGACGCCGAGATGAACAATGGGAGTTAGTCAGCACCAAGAAGGATAGATCCATTGCATCATTCATCCAGGAGTTAAACCAGCACATTCGACACCACGAGAACCAGATGTGCAATGATATGATAGAGTTGAAGAATGCGAAGGCAAGGATCATCGAGCTAGAAGGAGAACTGAAGTCTACACGCAAGGACTACATGGACGAGATCGTAGATCTAGCAAGGCACAATGAAGATCTTAAGCAGGAGATTGAAGAACTCAAGAGGAAGTTAGCATCCAAGGAGGAAGACGAGTACGTCGCATGTCCGGACAACTACATCATCATCGCCGACACCGATTCGGATCCAAGTGAACCCAACTTTGAAGACGAAGCTGGAGCAGATATCATGGAGTCTTCCACCGGTTCAAATTTCTAGATGACCACCAGATAGTAGTAGTATTTCCCCCATGTAAACATTATAGTCGAGCACTTTTGCGATAGTTTTAGATCGTTTGTAAGCCTTTGTTTGATTGATTGAAGTGAATTGTGTGCTTTTGCCTCACGTGCATATGGGTAGTGTTTTCCCTTTAGACCCCCTCTATTCTTAAATATCGTCTCTTCTAAACCCTCAGATGCCTCCAACCCAAGCTCTTAGGACACCAATGCTAGTAAGCTCACCAGGAGCAGAGTTCATGGCTAGACGATGGTGTGATCGGTTACCATTAAGGATTGGTAACTATGTGTTTCCCTCAGACCTAATAGTATTGGAATCTCAAGGATTGGATGTGATATTAGGCATGGATTGGCTGTCGATATATGGAGGAAACATCGATTGTGCTAGTAAGACAATTTTGCTTACCACACCAGAAGGAAGAAGGATCAAGTATGTATCCCGGCATGTGCCAAACAGGACACAAGTAAATTCCTTAACAGGAGTTGTGCAAGAAGAAGTACCAGTGGTGAAGGATTTTCCTGATGTATTTCCTGAGGAATTACCAGGCATGCCACCGGATAGAGACATTGAGTTTTTGATTGAGTTATTGCCAGGTACAGGCCCAATATCTAAGCGACCGTACCGGATGCCAGCAAAGGATTTGGTGGAAATTAAGAATCAGATTAAGGAGTTATTGGATAAAGGTTACATTCGCCCAAGTTCTTCGCCTTGGGGATCACCCGTACTTCTAGTGGAAAAGAAGGATGGATCATTAAGGATGGTCGTAGATTATCGGGGATTGAATGAAGTAACCATCAAGAATAAGTACCCACTGCCAATGATCAACAATCTGTTTGATCGGTTGCAAGGAGCTAAAGTATTTTCCAAGATCGATTTGCGATCAGGGTACCATCAGTTGAAGATTCGAGAGCAGGACATACCTAAGACACCATTCACCACAAGATATGGACTGTATGAGTATACCGTTATGTCATTTGGATTGACTAACGCACCTGCCTATTTTATGAACCTGATGAACAAAGTGTTTATGGAGTTTCTGGATAAGTTCGTTGTAGTGTTCATTGATGACATCCTGGTTTATTCAAAGAATGAAGAGGAGCATAAGGAACATTTGCATTTGGTTTTGGAGAAACTAAGGGACCATCAGTTATACGCCAAATTCAACAAATGTGAGTTTTGGTTAAAGGAGGTTGGATTCCTCGGACACGTTATATCCGGAGAAGGTATAGCAGTTGACCCCACTAAGGTTGAGACTGTAACCGAATGGGAAGCACCAACAACAGTTGGAGAGATCCGGAGTTTTCTTGGACTCGCAGGATACTACCGGAGATTCATTGAGAACTTTTCAAAGATTTCAAAGCCTATGACGGAGTTGTTGAAGAAGGATACTAAGTTCAAATGGACTGAGGAGTGTGAGGCTAGTTTCCAGGAGTTGAAGAAACGTTTGGTCACCTCACCAGTATTGATTTTGCCAGATCAGACCAAGGATTATGAGGTGTATTGCGACGCTTCACGTCAAGGACTTGGAGCAGTGCTTATGCAGGAAGGAAGAGTTGTTTCGTATGCTTCACGGCAACTGAAGCCTCATGAGTTGAATTATGCCACGCATGATTTGGAGTTAGCAGCCATAGTGCATGCATTGAAGACGTGGAGACATTTCCTCATTGGAAATCATTGTGAGGTGTACATGGATCACAAGAGTTTGAAGTACATTTTCACTCAGAAGGAGTTGAACCTCAGACAGAGGAGATGGTTGGAGCTCATCAAGGATTATGACATGAGATTGCATTACCATCCCGGAAAAGCTAATGTAGTAGCTGATGCATTGAGCCGTAAGAGCCATGTCAACACCCTAGTGACGGGAGAAGTACCAAAGGAGTTAGCAGAAAACCTTCGTGAGCTATGTTTGGAAATAGTTCCGAGAGGCTATGTAGCAGCATTGGAGATTCAGTCGACATTGATGGATAAAATCAGAGAAGCTCAGAAATCTGACAAGGAGATTGCTGCTATAAAAGAGAAATTGAGCGAAGGAAAAGTAAAGGGATTTCGTGAGGATGAGCACGATACCTTATGGTTTGAGGACCGTGTTTATGTGCCAAATGACCCGGAGATTAGGAAGTTGATTTTGCAAGAGGCACATGATTCACCGTATTCGATTCACCCAGGGAATACCAAGATGTATTTGGATTTGAAGGAAACATTCTGGTGGACCGGAATGAAGAAGGATATTGCAGCATATGTAGCAGTTTGTGACGTATGTCAGAGAGTAAAGGCAGAGCATCAGAAGCCATCAGGATTGTTACAACCATTGCCGATACTCGAATGGAAGTGGGATAAGATAGGGATGGATTTTATCACAGGACTACCCAGGACGAAAGTAGGCTACAATTCGATATGGGTAGTAGTTGATCGTTTGACGAAGGTAGCACATTTCATTCCAGTTAAGACCACTTACACCAGTGCTAAGTTGGCAAAGATATACATGACTAGGATCATTTGTTTGCATGGAGTTCCGAGGAGTATCGTATCAGATAGAGGAACCCAATTTACCTCAAAGTTTTGGAATCAGTTGCATGAAACTTTAGGAACCAGACTAGAGTTCAGCACAGCTTTTCATCCGCAGACAGATGGACAGACCGAGAGAGTCAATCAGATTTTGGAAGATATGTTGAGAGCTTGTGCACTAGATTATGGATCTAGTTGGGACGATAACTTGCCGTATGCGGAGTTTTCCTATAACAATAGTTACCAAACCAGTTTGAAGATGGCACCTTTCGAAGCTTTATACGGAAGGAGGTGCAGGACACCGTTGTCATGGGACGAAGTTGGAGACCGTCAATTCTTTGGACCAGATTTGATTAAGGAGTCTGAACGGAAAGTTAAGTTGATTCGCGATAGGCTCAAGGTAGCCCAGTCCAGGCAGAAGAGCTACGCAGATTCAAAACGCAAGGAGACAGTTTACGAAACCGGAGGCAAAGTTTATCTTCGAGTATCCCCACTTCGAGGAGTTAAGCGCTTTGGAGTTAAGGGAAAGTTAGCACCGCGTTTCGTTGGACCGTACAAGATCTTGCAACGTATGGGAGAAGTCGCTTATAAGTTGGAATTACCAGAGGGACTGTCAGGAGTTCATGATGTATTCCATGTTTCTCAGCTGAAGAAATGTCACGCCGAGATGGCGGAGATACCGCTAAGAGATACCGTACCGCTTGAAGCGATTCAGTTAAACGACGACTTAACGTATGAGGAGAAGCCAGTCAAGATTCTCGATTATGCCAGCAGAGTTACTCGCAGCAAGGTTATCAAGTTTTGTAAAGTTCAGTGGAACCACCACTCAGAGGATGAAGCCACCTGGGAGAGAGAAGAAGATTTGCTCAAAGACCACCCTCACCTATTTTCTAGCAAACCCGAATCTCGAGGGCGAGATTCATCTTAAGGGGGGTAGGTTGGTAACATCCCAAATTTGCAATTTGGAATGTTATACACTATATCATCATGCATATCATATTTTCTTGCATTTTGGTTGATCCTAGAAATTTCACGCAACTCAAGGACCCTCGGAGAGAGTTGGAGATTTCGTTATTTTCATATTTGAGAGTTTTCTCAAATTTTGAAAAGAGGATCATTTGATTTATTTATTTTATCTTCAATAATTTTTCCGATATCAAAAATATAGGAGAGGGAATAATATGACTTTCCCAAAATTGAGGAAAAATGAAGATTTAATAAATAGATCAAATTTTGGTTTTGCCGGAGTTTATTCGCATTTTATTTGGATAGGAAAAAAATGCGCATTTTCAAAAATTGCATTTTAGGTCCGGAGTAAAGTTCATTTTGTTCGACTCATTTTTAGGAGTCGGGGAAAATTTACTTTAGAAATTTTGGAGCCCATTTAGATTTTCTCTTCTGTGTTTTTCTGCGCGCGAAACCGTTTAAAAAAAACACCCGCAGGCCAGCCGGGCCAAGGCCCAGCCAGCCGCCGCCCCCAGCAGCGCTGCGCGCCAGGCGCCAGCGCCAGCAGTCGCCAACCGCCAGCCTCGCCCGAGTCCTGGAAGGACTCCAGGCCGCCGCCGCCCTTGCCTCTAGGCCGGTAGCCCCTCCCCTTTCCTTTGTTTCGTATTCCTTTTCCTACTCTATTTCTTGTCCCCTACCCCAAGTCTCCTCTCCCCTCACCTATATAAATACCCCAACACCCCCCCCTCTAAAACCATCAAATCAAACCCCAAGCCCTCCACCGCACCCCACCCCGCGCCCTACACCGCCGCCGCGCCACCCCACACCCGCGCCGCCGCACCTTGCCCACGCCGCCGCCGCCCTACGCCACGCCGCCGGAGCCCCTCGCCG
This sequence comes from Triticum urartu, assembly GCF_003073215.2. Taxonomy (NCBI): domain Eukaryota; kingdom Viridiplantae; phylum Streptophyta; class Magnoliopsida; order Poales; family Poaceae; genus Triticum; species Triticum urartu. Next base: position 591,812,968 of record NC_053026.1, read on the forward strand.
GAGACCTCGCCGAAGGTTGCCCCGCGTCTCTTTTCCTCGGATCGTTTTCTTCTAATCGTTCCGATTCTTTTCTTCTCTTCTGATTCGTTTCCTAGATCGGTTTTCCGATTCTTTTTCATTTTCTTTTCCGAAAACCCTAGATCGGATTCGTTTTCTTGTCCGATTTAGTTGCCTTTGGACCGTTCGCCGGACCGTTCGTCCTAACGAATGTGATCACCGGATTCTTCTAGGTTAACGAACGTCCGTTCGTTTAACCGTTCTTCTTTTCTTTTTGTCGGATTTATTCCGCGATCGCGATCTCAGATCCGATCTTCGTTCTAGTTTATCTTCTCGCTCGTTTATCGGAATCAGGTGATTCAAGCGCCTGGAGTTTCATTTCGAAACCGCTGTTCTGTCTAATCAACTTGAACAAGATTTTGCCCCGGTAAAATTTGACCTAGTTCAACTTGCTAGAACCGAGTTGTTTTCTTCCGCCGTTTGTTTTCCGTTTCTTTGTTCGGTTCGTTCTTTCTTTGCAACCGGAGTTCTTAAGTTGAACTTTCTGGTTCGATCTCTTGTTCGAGTTTTACCTGTGCATTAGATGAGTACTTATTGTGTGCTTGTTGTTTGTCTACGATAGATTACCCGGATTGCACCGCTTGTTACTTCGAAACCCTAGGTCTTGCGGATCATCAGCAAGGCAAGTAACACTTTGATCATACCTTTTCTACAACCCATGTTTTATTGCATTAGATCAATCCTCTCACATTGCATGATTAGGATCTAATTAAATTGTGGGATGGGAAGTTGATGAGGTAGTACCTATTACCTGTATTATTATGAAACCTTTGGGAGTTACTTCTACGTTTGCTTATTATGCCATGCTATGCTAGTAGACGTGGATTGGGTGAGTGATATCCATGACAGATGTGAGTTGATAATTTTAATGGTTTATCTAAGGTGGCAACTTAAACACACATCTGGGTGGATTGAGGCACCTGATGTCTATCAGGACTTGCCTGTTTTTTTTGGACCGCCACCCAGGCTCAAAGGGATCATAAGATCTTTCATGCTAGAAACTTCCGTGTGCAGCCACATGCTACTATGGGCTCTGGCGTAGTTGACTAAGTTGTGCGAACTCTTACGGGGTGGACTAGCAGATGTAGGGGTTGTAGGTGGTACGGTCTACCCCACATGTAAGGTGCTAGCGCTTTTGAAAGACTATGTCTCGGTCATCCGTTTCTCAAACACCTTGTAGTGCGAGAAAACAAAACGGAGGCGATCGAGTCATGTGGGGCAAAGTGCGCAAACCTCTGCAGAGTGTACAAACTAATCATGATTAGCCGTGTCCTCAGTTATGGACAACTTGAGTATCTAGTACTTGAATATCATGTGAATCTCAACATGTTACTACTAATTAATGTTGTTGGGTTTTAATCACTTAATTGGGATTGAGAATGCTGTCAACCATTCTCGATGTTTCACAACCACCATGATAGTTAAATAAATTTATTCCTTTGCAGTAGGGAAAAATTGGCTTTACGCAAAACTGTAACCATAGAGCTTTCCACCAGCCATATATGCATATAGTATAGCTGTTTCATTCCATTACTCTCTATGTGTTACATTGCCAGCATATTCCATGTGCTGACCCGTTTTCGGGCTGCAACTTCTCATGTTGCAGACTTTTTAGACGACGAGTAAGGTGTTTTTAGGTCGTGGCCCTATACTCAGTGATGCCATTGGAGTTGATGGACCCATTTATCTTCCGAGTCTTCCGCTGTTATCGACACTAGATGGCCTTAAGCCATATTTATTGTAATAAGTCCTCTTTTGAGACAACGATGTAATAAGTGTGTGATTGCCACTCTGCTATAAATCCTTCGATGTACTGTGTGGTGTCAGCATTACTGATCCAGGGATGACACCTGAGCACAGAGCGCTTGATCCATTCGGGTCGGGTCGCGACAATCGGGAATGGCAATTTACTTGATATTCATATGGATCTTTCTACCATTCTAACATGCAAAGAAACAAAGAAGCATAACGATCGCAAGTAAAACATATATTGTGAAATAGTATGGCTCCTTCATGGATGTTCTTCCACTACAAGAAATATGTCAACTTATGACCTTCTGTCAGTGACCCTCGAAGAATTGGTCATAAATTTATGACCATTTTAGACCAGTTGCTCAAAAGTTGTTCAGGGGGCTCCAAACCCTAAACCATTGCGACCATTTTGGTCTGAAAGGTCGTAATTTCCTTACACGAAATGGTCACAAAGCAAACAGTGCTAGTCCGCTGCCTTATTTCTAGTTGTTAATGACCAATATAGATGGTCATAGCCTTGTAGATTGTGGTGGGTTGTGATGACTAGGCGCCATCTCATTAGTTTTGCCTATGTGTCATGTCCATGTGGCAGTTTTTGCCCTAGGTTGTGAAGCAACCTATATTTCTATCATTCCCAAAATTCCCAAAAAAATCTCATAAATTCTTTGGGGCATAGCTTCATCAAATATGTAAAAATCCTTCCTTGCCTAGTTCAAAACTAATTCAACAATATTCATTTTCCTATTCTGTTCACAACAACACTTTATGAAGGAACTACTATTTATATATTCTTGATTGCCCTTAGAATTTTTGGGCACTCTTTCCTATCCAAATAATTACCGCATAAAAAAATTCAGCTCCATTTGCCTAGCAAATCTTCCTCGGGAAATTTCCAAAGTTTTTGTCCACCTAGAAGCATTGTAAAGGAAGTACCTTTTTTATATCTCTAAATGACATGAAATTTATACAGTTCCTTCATATGCCCAAATTATCACCCTCCTCCAAATTGCAGCTCAGTAAAATCATCTATGTGAGCCCAGGTTCAATTTATATTTTATGGCCAAATTGGCACGTTGCAAAGCAAGTGTTATATAGACCCCTCCTATTACCCTCAAACTTTTCGGCCACTCTTCCATACCCAAATAATTGCCACATGATAATATTCAGCTCAATTTTCCTAGTAAAACTTTCTCGGGAAATTTCCAAAGTTTCTACCTCGAGAGAAGCTTTGTGAAGTAAGTACTAGCTAGGCTTACCCAAATAATCTGAAAATTTACCAGCGCATGACCATACCTAATTAACTTACCTACACCAATTTTGAGCTCATTTCATTCATCCAATCTCTCTCACTAGTTTTCCCAAGTTTTTCTCCATAGAAGAGCATTGTGAAGGAAGTACTACTTTGGCATGTCCAAATGGTATCAATTTTCTACAATGCTTTCCTATGCCCAAATAACCATCCTCCACAAAATTTCAGCTCACTCCATTCATTATTTTGAGCCCAGCTTCAACATTCATATTTTTGTCCAGCGTGGTACTTTGCAAAGCAAGTACCACCTAGGATCCTCCTTTTGAGCTAAAAATTTGTGAAGACATTCTCCTTAGTAGATGATCATCCTCAGCCAAAACTCATGCCCATTGGCCATGTGCATTTCCCGTACCGCTAATCAAACACTTGGCTGATAATTCATGTTTGAGCATCGATCGATCTCCTCGTGAGAATCTTATGTTGTAATTTTCTTCCTAGCACCAACCTGGGGAGTGCCCAACCCACTAGACATGCCTAGGCCGCCCAGAACACATGGCAACATTACGGTCACGCGGTGACCACGCGACGGGCATGCGAGTTTACGCGCTCTAGAGTCGGGGCCCTCGGCCACCGCCCAAACCTCGACATATCGCCACCAAACCATGTATTTATGATTAAATAGGTCCTTATGTAACTAGAAATGATTTTTGGAAAAATAAATAGCAAACTATGAGGCAGCTGCAGTTCAAATTTGACCCGCTTCCAACTGAATCGGCAGAAATTTGTCTTTTTCATGAGAGGTGGATCAAAAACTTTTACACCCAACCATTTTGTCAATTGTGCATTAAATATGGCCTAGTATTTTATAAAAATGATTTGGTCCAATTTTGCAACAATTATTTGGTAGTTCCTTCACAAAAAAACCTCCTTTCGGGCACTCGAAAAATGGAAAATGGTTTTTTCGTCCAACGAAAATGAAAACTTCCTTAGGCAACATTGTTTACCATTCCAATATGCACCCTTGTGCACAATATGAGATCATTTGAACAAACTATGCCATGAATGCGGCCATAAGATTGATCATTTGGCTTGAAAAGCCATGAATCTTCACACTTGATAGCTCATTTCTGAGAACACTTTTTTAAAATAATTACTGTATTACAATTTTATTATTTTTCCTGGAAACTTGTTCACATATAATGACACAATGCGAAAGTTTTCCAATTTTTTGATTTTTTTTGAATTTTTTATGCCCGTTTCAAGATGCGGTCAAAACGGCGGGCTTGACCGTTCCTAGCTAGTGGTTGAATATTGGAATTTTTTTGGTGTTTCTCTCATTAAATAGATACTTATGTACCTAGAAATGATTTTTGGAAAAAATAAATAGCAAACTATGAGGCAGTTGCAGTTCAAATTTGACCCGCTTCCAGCTGAATCGTCAGAAATTTGTCTTTTTCACCAGAGGTGGATCAAAACTTTTGACACCCAACCATTTTGTCAATTGTGCATTAAATATGTCCTAGTATTTTATAAAATTTATTTGGTCCAATTTTGCAACAATTATTTGGTAGGTCCTTCACAATAAAACCTCATTTCAGGCACTCGAAAAATGGAAAATGGTTTTTTCGTCCAAAGAAAATGAAAACTTCCTTAGGCAACATTGTTTGCCATTCCAATATGCACCCTTGTGCACAATATGATATCATTTGTACAAAGTATGCCATGAATGTGGCCATAAGATTGGTCATTTGGCTTGAAAGCCATTGATCTCCACACATGATAGCTCGTTTCTGAGAACACTTTTTTAAAATAATTACCGTATTACAAGTTTGTTATTTTTCCTGGGAACTTGGCCACATATGATGACACAATGCGAAGGTTTCCCAATTTTTTGATTTTTTTTGAATTTTTTATGCCTATTTCAAAATGCGTTCAAAACGGCGGGAATGACCGTTCCTAGCTAGTGGTTGAATCTTGGAATTTTTTTGGTGTTTCTCTGATTAAATATGTCCTTATGTACCTATAAATGATTTTTGGAAAAAATAAATAGCAAACTTTGAGGCAACTGTAGTTCAAATTTGACCCGCTTCCAGCTGCATCGGCGGAAATTTGTCTTTTTCACGAGAGGTGGATTAAAACTTTTTACACCCAACCATTTGATCAATTGTGCATTAAATATGGCCTAGTATTTTAGAAAAATGATTTGGTCCAATTTTGCAACAATTATTTGGGAGGTCCTTCACAAAAAAACCTCCTTTCGGGCACTCGAAAAATGGAAAATGATTTTTTCGTCCAAAAGAAATGAAAACTTCCTTAGGCAACATTGTTTTCCATTCTACTATGCACCCTTGTGCACAATATGAGAACATTGTTTTTTGAATTTCTTTCAAAATGTTGTCAAAACGGCGGGTATGACTACGTGTCTTCGGTCACCGCGAAGGTGACGACGACGAACTCCGCGCTCGCGACCACCACCTCGATGCCCTGCTCTTCTACGTGCCGAGGTCCTTGCTGGCAGCTTTGCCGGATAAAAATCCAGAGCTTCTTTATTCAGTATTGCCGCCTCCGCCCCTGAAGTCGAGACATCAAATGATCCAAAAACCTAAGCTACTAGGACCCTAAAACCTAAGCTACTAGGACCCTAAAACCTAAAGCTAAAATGATCCACACGCGCGGGATCCGACGACCCTCCTCACCGCCGACGACCAAGAAGTCACCGGCGGAGGGGAACCGCCGAAAGACGGCGCAAAAAGCGTCAGTTCTCTTAGCCAAAGAGATGTGCACTTTATTTTCAGCCGGTTACGACCAACTTAAATGGTCATGGACGTCGCGCACATGTACTCTGTTTTGATTGGTTCAGAGGCATGTCACGCGGATTATGGATCGAGCACCGTCCGATCCACCCGGATCCAACGGCAGCGCTCCCTCGTCATGTTTCTCACGCCACCTAGCCCAACAACCCACAGGCCACAGCCTGCACTCCTGCCCCGCAAACCCTAGCGCTCCCCGATCCCTCCCACCTCCCCTCCCCTCGCCGCCACCCACCCCTCCCCTCGCTCTCCTCCCTCCCCTCCCCTTCGGCAAGATCCAGCGCTCTCCAAGATCCCCATGCTCTGCTCCTCCCTTCCCTCCGGCAAGATCCAGCGCGCGGCCTCCCTGTCCTCGATCCAGATCGAGGCACCCCGCCGCCCCGCCTTCGTATCCCTCCGTCTCCCACCCGATGGAGGCCGCGGTGGGGGAAGCGAGGGGTCTCGGCTTCCCCTCCCATCGCCGCACCACTCATCCGCTAGCTCCCCATGCAGGCGGATTCGGATGGAGGCGGCCGTCACCGGGCACGACGACTCCACCCGCCAGGTCGTCGCCGGGCACGCTCCAACAAACTCTTCCGCTTCAAGACGGACCGCTCCTCCGCACCCTTCTCCCCCTTCGCCGAGAAGCTGGACTGCGCCGGCGGCGCCGGCTCCCCCACCCCCAAGAAGGCGCCCCGCAAGGTCCCCAAGACGCCCCACAAGGTTCGATCCGCCCGCCCGCCCATTCCGGCAAACACCTCGCGCACATCGAATTCTCCAATCTCCGATCTACTACTAACTGGTGTGTGGTCGTCACCGGCATGCAGGTGCTGGATGTGCCGTCCATGCAGGACGACTTCTACCTGAACCTCGTCGACTGGTCCTCGTAGAACATGCTCGCCGTCGGCCTCGGCACCTGCGTCTACCTCTGGTCCGCATCCAGCTGCAAGGTGCATTTCTTTCTTTCTTTCTTGCATCTTGTTGCATCCATGGATCACGCTCAGGTCAGATTGCTAATGGCACCGTTGTCCAGGTTACCAAGCTGTGCAATCTGGGGCTGAGGGACAGCGTCTGCGCCGTGCACTAGAAGCGCGAGGGCTCCTACCTCGCCGTCGGCACCAGCCTTGGAGACATCCAGGTTTAATCTTCAACCGATGCACATTGCAACAAAATCTCACAATGTAGTCCATATTCGTCAAAGGATTCTGAACTGTTTGGTTCATGACTTATCAAAATTGATATCACTGATGCACATTGGAAGAAAATTTCACAGCACACAAGATTAGAGAACTGAAAGCTGTTAGTGTGTGATTGTTAAAATATAAGTACCAATGTTTAAGGGGTGTACTCCACTAATAACTTTCACATACTATCGTGTGCGACGCGTCGAAATAAGAACCATAAATGAGGTATTGATCTGCTGCATTAAACACTGGTGTACAAGCAGTAATAAGTTTCCCATACTACCTTTTGCAGGTCAGAGTATGACACGATTGGCACTAGTGTAAAAGCAGCTGTTGTTCATCTGGGAGCAGCACTTGTAAAGGTTAGTAACTAGTCGTGGAATCTTAGCACCATGATTGACATGCCCAAACAATCCACCATTCATTGGTCTGTCATTGCTTGAGAAACTTTTTAGTTGTTTGATCAATGTGCTCTTGCCAACTACTTGACTTATACAATTAATATGTTCTTTGGAGTGACCACTCAACTAGTCTTTTTACTTTATCTAAAACCCATGTACCAGTTTTGAGAGCAAACTGGTTGCTGAGGGTTGTATGCCATTCAGCAGGATTTTTTTTGTCTTCAAAATTCCATGAGTTATTAAAAGGTTGTAAATGGCATCTCAATTTTTCATGGTTTGTACTAGTTATCTTCCCTGTTATGCAGTTCTGTTTGTCCAAAAATCACAGTACAAGTTGAAGCTTGTCATCCTGATATTGTCAGCTTAGCCTGTTTGTTATTCTTGTCACGGATGCAATACTTCGATTTATTTCCAGCTGCAATTTAACCTTATATTGACTACCATTGATCTATTGGGCATGTTTGGGGTTTCAGGCTGGGCTTTTGACTTTTGACCTACTGTCATTCTTGTCCAAAATTTCACTACATTCCCGTCAAGTTAACTCGGTGCATCTCTCCTATCCATGGAATATCCTTAGTTACAAGTCAGTTTTATTTCCTTCAAGTATATTTCTAGTAGTACATCACAACACAGAGCTGTTTGTTTGTTTGTTTTACTGTATCACATACACCTCTAAGATCATTGATGTGAGATTTTCACTGTTTGTTAATACTAGTAGATCACAATACAGAGCTGTTTGTTTGTTTTACTGTATGGAAGGCTGATTTGATTTGATTCACATTTGACATCTCTGTCTGCACTTCCAGACTATTTTCGACTTGAGTATGTCGGCTTCAGAGTTTCTGCAGAACTCTGAAGTAGATATTGTCACTCTTGTGTGCCAACAACATACTTCATATAGCTTCCTGGATTTCACAACATGGGCTTTCTTTTGAAATTTCTTTGACTATGTAGTGTAGATAAATAAATACTCTTAGCAGACTGGATTTGAGGCATTCTAGTTTATTTGGTAGACGAAATTCAGTTTAGATTCTGAATTTGTTGAATATGTGACAATTCCTTCATTCTCAAGTGCAATAGATCCTTTGTGGTAGTAAGAATTCATATTATTGTGATCTTTACTCCTGTTTAAGTTTTTCATTCTCATTGTTCTGACCGGTTACCATTTTGGTTTGCAGAAAGGTACCAAGAGGGTGCACTTCGTCATGTACTTGATCAGGGAGGTCGCTGGGTTTGCTCTGTATGAGAAGCGTATCACTGAGCTTCTCCATCTCCCTCTCATCTTCCTTCGCTCGCTATTGCTACTCCGAATTATACATGTTGGCAAAAATATGTCCCTGTTTCGTCAGTACTATGCACTGCTATATTTGTGTGGTTGTCTTGTGTGCATCTTATTTTGAAACCAAGTGAGACACCTCCATCCCCTACATCTTGACGATCCCTCTACTAGTGTACATTTGAGTTGCTCTCACTACCTCCTGCCCCAAGATTCGTAATTGCCTTTGTTGCCTGCTCATTTAATTAATTAAAACTGCATGTGTTCGTGTAAGTATGGCTGTGAGAACGAGATCAATGGTGCCTTCCACCAAACGGATTGAACTTTTAATACTTGCTACGCATGCTTGTGTACCTAAACATTCTGTACATTTGTTGTTGTTATTGTTGACCATGCAGTCTAAAAAACACACTGTCTTTTCTTTTCGTGTGTAACAGCTAAGATGATCTGCTTTACACTTACAATTCGTGTTGACTAAATTCGAGCAAGTCTCCTGCAGTTCCACCATAAGTAACACTCTGCAGGTGCAGCTCAAATCTTGCTCTATTTCTTTTTTGTGTTGGCTCGATCAGGTTTCTCCCAAATCTAGTCGATCGGATATCATCATGCTATCTTGTTCCTTTCAGTATGTGCCCACGTATATTTAAGCTGCACCTGATTATATATAGGCATAGCACGGGCTCGGGCTTTTAAGCATGCCACATCTTGTTCTGTTTATGTAGCCACCATGTTACATGTTCTATACTTACAGTTCCTGGCGATGTATTCGAGCCTGTGAACACATATATTTACACGTACCCCTGTTTATATCAAGGCCTCCCTGGTAGGTTATCTACCGAGTGGCAAACAGTTAGATCTCATACTGATGAAATGAATTAGTTCTTTTTATATGCTGCATTCAGATTCGTCATGTGATTATTAGTTATTTTTAACCAATGCTAGACCTAGCATACACTACAATCTCTTGTTGTGTCACTAGCATACACTACACTTTTAGATAAAAGGGGGCATATCATTTGCTTTATATAACAGTGCTGGGGCATATCATTTGTTGTGTTGATATGAACTTAACAGTATTACATTGTAGTGTTTTCTGCATGTTGTCGTATCACTAGTTTCATGCTGCCTTCACATTTGAACCTATTACTTGTTTTTTTTATTATCCTTGATTATTATCAATTGTTGTATTGTAGACTTAAAATTGCGGTGGTTCCTCTTTTACAGAAGCTCAAGTGTGAAGTGTGAAGTCTAGAAGTGTGAAGCCGTGAAGTCCTACTGAGTGAACAGCAGTATATTGTAGCATATCTGTGTTGTAAAGATTGTAATAGACTTATTTAGTGCTATATTTGATGAATTTATGTGTTCTTTGTTCTTTTTGAAATATTGATTATGTATGTGATTTGAAAACTTGTGAAATGGAAACTGAACAATGGGGCCACTTACGAAAATAATCTGTCTAATTTGTACATTTCTGACATGTGGGACCTATTTGATAGATGAAATTGACAAGTGGGACCCATCTGACTAGTGGGACCAGTTTGAATATATAATGGATGAAACTGGAAAATAAATATACTATAAAAGGCCACGGCCCAGAAAATAAAAAGGCCAAATTGTTGGGCCAGGCCCATGTACCTAGCGAAAATTAACAGAAAAATATATATTAAAAAGGCTGAATTAATGGGCTCGGCCCATGTAAAACACCTAATCGGACCGGGCCGATTCTAATTTTTGACCTTTTCAATTGGTCGCAATTTTGCCACGTCAGATTGCCACGTCGGATCTGACATGGCCTGGGGAGAGAGCTAGCGACCAAAACAGAAGGTCATAGGATCAACGACCTTTTGTTAAAGGTCGCTATAGTTAGTTTACGACGCCCAGCTTTTGACCTTATGTTTTTGGTCACAAAAAGGTCATAAATGGAAATTTGTGACCATTCAGTGACCAATAGTGGTGGTCATAAGTTGACATATTTCTTGTAGTGTTCCAGGTCAGCTCCAACTCCGATGACCATCTCGGAACTCCATCTTGTTTGTCACGCCAGGCCGCCAAGCCGCCAACCTGATCTCTATTATCCAACTACTACAACTACTAATGAATTTTACATAGAGTCATAAGTCGACACGTAGGTCGTTATACAATATAATGACAGCACTTTGGCTCCTGCCGGCTGACAAACATGACACGCAGGCAATGTATAATTTACACACACGCATCACATACACATGAGCCATACTATTCACATCAAACCCTGCAAAATAAAGTTATGCATAGAATCGCATTCTATCGGTTTGAGTGATTGTGAACTCCGATCATGCCGAATTCTCTGATCTAACCAATCTTATCGATCATCGCGAGCCCGATTCGGATTTACGTTCCACTGTTAACCCCGATGGCGGATACCGACCGGTAGGGGTAGGTTGTGTCACGACCTCATCGACTCCGATCATCAGAAAACATAGCCTCAACGACACCCATGTGCAGTTGATCACATCAACCGTGCAGATAGCCGGTCTCATCAATGACAACAGATATCATCTATCGCCTCCACATATCTAATATGCATACGACCTAAATCCAAATCCTATAGGAGAGGCTCTAATACCACTGTTGGGTTCTACAGTAGGGTGCGTCGGAGCGGCGCAAGTGCACCGCCCCTAACGGTATCCGCGCGTGCAGGAGGAACGTCATGCGGCGGACTGCTAGGTCCGATCACACAACCGGCAGCGAGTGGAGGTGTCTATTCGCAACACATCCAAACCCTAGTGACAGTGCTGAAGCGATCATCCACATGAGTTTGCCGCAGCCCACTTTATATAGGTGTATGTCGCGGGCTCAATAGTTGGGCCTCGCACGGACCCTAAAGCCCATAAGTCTAATTGTCCACAATCCGAATACAGCTCGGATCACATCCGACCATTGTCCTCGGATCTGACCTCATAGGTTCCTTCCCTTAAGCGCGCGGACCCTTAGGTTCAAGTCGGCTTGGTCGCAGTTCGGATCACATCCGGACTACATGGCTAGTAGCGGCCTCTAGCAAGGCGTGCCGACCACCAAGCTGACGATGAAGCTGGTTAGGCAAACCTGTACATCACACTTCCATTCCTTTTGCCACATGATATTTGTTCTCGGGCTCAAGGCGACTCTGCCATCCTTGTGCTAGCCCGAGCTCTTTCTCGTTCCAGTGATGCCGACCACAAACCAGATTATCTCATAATCCTTGTCGCATGGCCATGCTAATCCTAGTCTGATCACACAAGGGGCCAAGAGTATATCTCTCCTTATCGGAGAGGCAAATCCCATCTTGCTCGACCATGTCTCGCAGCATGGGTCTGGACAAGCCCGAAACCTACCTTTGTAACTACCTAGTCAAGGAGTAGCGTTTGGTTGGCCCAAAGCAAGTTTGTTACCATCCCGAGTACATGCGCCAGCTCAGGTCTTAGGACATAGAATGTATGTTGTACTAGAGACTCACAGATGACATATCGTTGCGTCTCATAGTTGGGGTTGTCCGACTTGGACCTTATATCAACTCGGATCTGACTACGTCAAATCGGACCAGATCCTTCCGAGTCCATATTATCAGTTAGCATCCAATGCCCCATGGCTAGTGAGACCAAGCCATCGACAGTGTCATATGCTAATCTAGTTGGCTGCATGTCCACACAGCCCTTTCGACTAGGGACCTTTTAGGACATTCATCATACAATGCATAGTCCCGCAAACAAGTCACGTACTTGCTGATACACATCATTGATAATGTCCAAGGACTATATTTATTCATAAACACATAGGAAATATCATCATACATGATTGCCTCTAGGGCATATCTCCAACAAGGCCGTCGTCAACAGCGAGGGGGGAGACCCACTACCGGCCACACCGTTATCTCTGACCAAGCACCGTCGTGGGAGGTCCTCTGATCCCTTCGTCGTAGCCCTAGTGTGGGCAGATCAGGCCTCCCGCCGCCCACCTATCCACATCCCGACCACCTTTAGGTATATCTTCCTTTGAAACCACCCTAGCTCTACTTCCCCAGCTCGCTACGTCGCTGCATATACATCATTTTCTACCTCTCAGCCCCTCTCGATCGTATGGTCCAATGACACATATTTTTCTTCTTCTATTTTTAGAGGTAAAGCTACTTCATGGAGTCGAATCTTGTACTTGGTTCAAACAAGAAATAAAGTGAGGGTGGGGGAATTTAGTATGTACATCGGACTTGGTACAAACATGAAAGAAAGGGGGTGAAAGTAGTATAGACTGGTCATCCAACTGGTCTCTTGGTAGAAAAGGGAAATATAGGGGAAACGTTGTACAGAGTGGTATGACCAGGACTAGATTTGGTATGCACACATAGGAGTACGTGGCTAGAGTGAACAAAAATGGGACCAAACCAGATATGTTTCTTGGATGTTTGTTTCTCAGGGCAACAAACTCTAAATCGCCACTTTATGCCCTGGTCTAGGTACATGGTGCTCGACTGCTGGTGCACCCACTGTCCCATGCCCTTATACCAAATATTTAACTATTATTAATCTAATGCCCTTGGTAAAATGAAGCCATTCCACTATTATAAGCCATGACAAGTTTAGCCAAATGTTTTTGCATGTAATTGTTTGAGACTCTGAATGTTTCCTCTGTAGCTTTTTGTGCAAACAGGGATATCCATTTCACCTGGTTGCTGTTGTGACCCTTTGGTGCACTGCACAAAACACTTCTTAAAAGAAGTGACTTTTGTGCTTTTTACTGGAATGTCAGAATGGAACAGTTGGTTCATTTTGGTGGTACTACACAAAGGGAGATCTGTGTTCCAATCATCATCATCCATATTGGCACCATAACCTTCCTTTAGGTAAGAATGCTATTTAAGGCATGTGTTCATCTCTATTTTGCGACTGCCATGAGAAAATAATGCTATTGTTTACTAGTACACTTTTACTCCCTCACTGACAAAACCAATTCTGAAATAGAAGGCCAATCATGTACTTGGTTTCACAACTGGTGAGGAGAAAGAGAAACAGATCATGAAGAGGAAGAAGAAGAAGAAGAATAAACAGTGCCAAGGTGATCTTGATGAAGCAGAGGCCTCAGTCGAGGCCAGTCAAGGGCTCCGGCAACGTCTACCTTACATGTGAGACGATCCTCCAGGGAGCCCTTCCACTTCTGTGTATTGTTCATCATGAATTTGATGCTACTGTTAGAGTAATATGCTAATGTCTTTCTATCATTTCTCACTAAGATAATGATGGTTTCACCTTGTTCCCACTTGTGAAAACAGGGATCATGCTGTGCCAATCATACGTTAGTGGAACTACACAAGCCAATACAATGAACTGTATCCCGGACAATGCTTTAACTCTGCTGGAAGTTCTTAATCTTTCGATATAATCTCAGCACTGGTAAACAAGAGTGATTTCAACCATACATTTGAAGTGCACAAAAATATATACTATTGAGTGATTCCGGTGAGTGCTTAATCATCTCTTCTGGGACTACATGAATAAGCTTTTTTGCTCAGGTTGGTACCGGCCTAAGGCCTTCATCCATATTAGTTTGTTGTCATCTCTATTTTTATCGTGTTACTGTCATGAGAAACTCCTTTATCTTTGCACATTAAAGTTTTGCAACCTATGACACATGGCAATGCTTTGAGTGTTGAGCTAATTGGCACAGATTAAATAAACTAATACCTCTCTTTAAGAAAGACTACTATGTTGCCAACTTTACCCATTTAGATAATGAAGGTGCTTCTATTTGTTAGTGTATGTTTCATCAACTAGTCCCACTATTACAGTAATCTCACTATCTCAATATATGTGCCAATAGGGATGCTCGATTTTGGTGCAATTGCACACACACTTTGGGTGCTTCATTGCCTCAACAGGTTCCTTCCTTTCCTATCAGTCGCTAATCATGGCTTGCTTCCTTCCTTTGTTGTCAGTCGCTTTGCTTATCTCGGCTTCCAGTCAAAGGAAATAGTAATTGATATGCTACCTCACGTAGGTTGGTACTTGTCTTTATCCTGATTATTGTGCTTGTCATATGTATTGGTAATTTGGTATTGTGCTACTATTTGCCGACTTCATAAAGGAGTAACTTGGAGCCTGAACTCGCACACAAATCATTACATTGGGTGATATCAGTAGAACTGCACAAAAAGATCAGATGGACATACTTATGCTGCTGCTATGTACTCCAAAGTTCACTCAGAAAAGCATCAATGTTGACAAGAAGAAGTGCCTATATTCATTCGAGTATCAACCAACATCAACTAGTTGTCAAACTCCAAGTATTAGGAGAGTGAACGCCAAAAATATTGCTTAGCGCATAGCCCAGAAAAATGTAGTCCAGTCTTTGGTCCCAACTTGTGCCTTTTGGTTATCGGCACATATGGTAGAGAACTGTATGGCATGGAGTCTAAAGATTCCAGACAAGTTGGTTGACACGTATATTCATCTTGCACTTAATCAGTCTGCACGCCAGGGATGCTCCATTTCAGTTGAACTGCACAAAAAATTTGGGTGGTTCATTTTCTCAATCGCCTCCTTTCTTGTCTGCAATGTAGATTTTGGCGAGCTACAGGACCAAGATAAGCCAGTAAACTAGTTGGGCGAAAGTAGTGGCCAAGTTGCTCAAACCTCCCTCGGCACGAGGCCACTATTTGAGAATAAACCTACAAGCAAAGTTCAGATTGTCTGTGCTGCCTCTTATGTACTCGAAAGTTTACTCGTACAAGCATTAATTTTAGCAAGAAGTACCTCCGACTGAACACCACCATTTACCAGTCTGTACCCTAGGTAATTAAAGTTTGTCCATGGATGATATTGGATGTGATCTCAATCATTTGGTTGCATAAACATACTGAACATGTGTATATCTAAATCTCTTTGTGAATTATCTATGAATATTGTCGTGTGATCTATCAATCATTAGGATGCATAGACATGCTGAACTTGTGTATATATGAATCTTTTGAGTTGTTGATTGTGAATGTTGGCAATGAATATGAATGTGTCCTGTGAACCCGAGTTTGATACGAATGTTTACCCGTTCTGTTGTACTTGTGTGTGAATTTGTTAGTATGTCTACTGTGGGATTTGTGACATGTGGGCGTCAACGGCACACCTTCTTCCCGAGAAGAATTGCACCTGCTTTGTTAGGGTAGCAACAGCGCATCAGCTCTTTTTAATATTTTTGCTCTGTCTTCCCCCCTCCCCCGCTCAACCCCTGTCGTAATGTTTTCGGCCTCAAAACAAGCATAGTACTGCGTTGTTTTTGGGGCATGATGAAAAATTGAGTGCTAGTTTCTGTAGGTTGGCCTGCCCAGGAAATGGGTTGCTGGTCCACCACAGATTGGGAGGCTAAAAATACAAGTTGTATGGTTCAGAGGCAAGTAAAAAATGTCATTGAGCGCCATCCACTAAAGAAAAAAAAATCATGCCTGGTGTGCTTCTTTAGTCGCGCCACTGGCCCCCTCTTTAATCCAGTTCACTCGGGGATCTAGCTGGTATCATTTTTTTCCAGAGGGCGAACAAGTATCAGCTAGGCCTAGGTATGCGTAGCCCACGAAACACAGAGACAGTGGTTTGAACTTATTTTTTTGAGGTCCATACTGGCCTATGGGCCTCCCAGCATAGGTTTTACTTTTTCTTATATATGGGCAACCCAATGTATTTTTTTAATAAAATGCAAATCTCTGTTCTATTTATCTATATATATATATAAATAATAATGTTGTGTCCAATTTATGTTTTCCCTTCTAACCACATTATATATATTTATATTATTACTATTATCGTATATTATATAGAGACTTATATATACATTATACAAACATCCCACATGTTATTAACTTATAAAAGTAGTAAATGTTTAACAGAAGTTGGCAAGGAAAATCCTGGTTATTTTTGACTCACAAGTAGGAACCTGGTGATTGCGTACAAAAGCTTGCGAAGATTTTAAGGACCAATGTAATAATAACGAGCTCATTTTTATTTTGAGCAATAACTCACTAATTTGTTAATTTTATATTTATAATGTGTCGCTCCGGTTTATTTTTTGATATTAATTGCTCCTTCTAACCTAACATTACATATAGAACGAGCCTAGCTAATTCGTGTATTTCAAGAAAGTGCAACTGGGCTGGGATTTCTTAGAAAATATTAAATGGGCCACATTGACGCGAAATTATTTGTTCACCCAGCCCAGCAAATGGACTGTACATTCTAGAAAACATGGGTTAAATATATGCCACATTTTTGCAGGCTGACATGTGGGCCAATAGGTCGAAGCCTACGCAGGGCGTTGTCAACATGGTCAACAAATGATTATGACATCCACAACCATTGGATTTATATCCAACGGCCGACATGCACCTTCAATCTCTCGTCTTCTTCCTCCAGCATCGCCGGGACCGCCTGGTCCGGCCTCCGGCGGCTAGCGACTCTGCTTAGCATGAATCATTGCGAAGTGCTACCCCACCGCTGGCCAGGCTATCCCTCCACCCCTCCACACCTCCTGTTATTCTCCACCGACTGCAGCCTCACGCCGCACCAGAACCAGTTATAACCCATGTACTCCTCTCAATTTGCGACTCCACTGCCGCGTCTTCCCATCTCTGGATCGTTCCCATCCGGGGCCTTGCCGTCGTCCACCGCCTCGCTGCGCTCGGCGCGGCGTGGTCAACAAACAAGATTCATCGAAAAAGGACTGTACATGGAGAGCCTGACGGTTGGGACCCACGAGGTCCATGGTCGCATGCAAGGAAAGTTCCTCCTTATTAAGTAGTTTTCTCCTCCTGACAGCTGGGACCCACCGGTTGTATCTTTGCACAGAAGGAAGTGCCTCCTTGTTATGTGAAAAAAACCATTCCTCCCGATGACAGCTGGGACCCAGCAGATTTGGTGGCTGACTTGTGGGCCTACTAAGCAGACGTGTACGCAGGGCTTTGTCAACTTAATCAACAAATGATTCTAGCAGCTGGACCGTTGGATGTTAATCCAACAGTCGTGCTCCTTCTTCAACCTCTGTTCTTACTCTTGTCTCACGTGGGCGGCAGTGCTGGCGCGCACCCGAAGCAGTCAAGTTTCCCACTACTCTCCATCTGCGACTCCACTGCCGCGTCTTCCCCATCTCTGGGTCGTTCTAGTCTGGGGCCTCGCCGTCGTCCACCGGCCTTGGTGTGCCCGGCACGGTGTCGTCAACGTGGTCAACAAACAGGAGTCATCGAAAGATGACTGTACGTGAGAGGATGATAGTGGGGACGCACCACGCCCATGGATGCATGCATGCAACTGCATACTTTTTACCCTGAAAAATAAATGATTGCATGGGCATGAACACAATTCAAGGCTAGCTCCGCTTCCACGGTGCTCGTCTATCTCACTTTCACTTTTCTTTTTGTGAAGTTTTAAGTTTCCCTCTATATTTTTTTTGTCTTTGTACTATATAAAAGCACTCAACAGAAATAAACGACTCTGTAGAACTTTCGGGTTGTCTCCCTGGTAGCGCTTTCTTTAAAGCCATTAAGCTAGGCATAAAGTGCTCAAATAATGAATCCATCCGGATCCCAAGGTATATCAAAGCCAATCTATTATATATAAAAAGTAAAATACGATGAACCACGAGGCTAGGTAAATAGTAAAAAAAATCCACGTTAATCAGAATATACTGGCCCTTGATTTGATGGATCTCTTAAAATTAAGAATTTACAACCGTTCAATCTACGTAACATATGTAACACGGTGGGCCTCACAAAACTTACGTGACATATGTACATGTACATATGTGGACTCCTCGGTGAGCCAACGTCCAGCCCCCAACGTACAGCCTAGAATTTTCTAAAAAGAACGTACAGCCTAGAAAAAACTTAATTATAAGGTTGGCAAAAAGAAGTTGGACTCTATGAGTAAAAACAAAAATTTAGATGTTCCACCCCCCCCCCCCCCCCCCCTCCCTCCCCCTCCAAGTACAGCCTATGCATATTCAGCAATTATGTAAAAGTTGGACTCTACAGTAAAATAATTAATATCCTACCAAAGAAAACAAAGGCTGTCACGTTTTTGGATAGTACATGTACGCACACGGTCCTTCTACAAAAAATAAAAATAAAATGTGTATATGTATGTACTCACGAACTCATACATTATCATGTGTAACAACATTATATATGGTTATAATGAAATTTTTTAGGTAGTTAGGCATATAATAATGAAAAAAATTCGGGTATCTTCACTGGGCTAACTTGGTATTAGTGGCTGAAGGTTTTAATTGAAATTTTGTTTTTTAAACACAGATTACAACATATTGCAAACATGCACACGCTTGATAAATTCTAGCAACACAAATTTAATTTTTTACTCATGATTATTCCTGACGATAATATGTCAATAGCTTTTTACAATGGGTAAAATGTCCGGGTCATGTTTTGAGCTCTTGATAAATTCTAGCAACACGAATTTAAATTTTTACTCATGATTATTCCTGACGATAATATGTCAATAGCTTTTTACAATGGAAAAAATGTCCGGGTCATGTTCTGAGCTTTACTGCTATGTACTGATAAATATTACGTAGACTATTAAATACCATATGAACTGTTAGCTCAACATCCAAACTTGACTCTTTTTTTTTTGCAATGACCAAACTTGACTTCTTTGTCTTAATCTAATATCCAAAAGTAATTATTTTGTCCGAAGACACGACATAAATTATACAGAATAAACAGTGCTACACGTACTAAATACGTACAGTTAGTCATATATAATAATAGAACTTTTTTTGGTATCTTCAAATTACTAACTTGATATTAGTGGCTTGCAGTATAAATTGAAATTTCAAAAATAAATAAATACGAACACGGATTACGAGATAGTGTGCACATGAACACACTTCATCACTTTTATCGCCTCGAAAATTTAAATTTCTACTCATGATTATCTTTGACAACAATAATTCAATGGCTTTGTACAAAGGATAAAATGGCTAGGTCACTTTCAGAGCTTTACCTCTACGTATGAATATCATGTAGACAACTAAATGTCTTTTTTTTTGCGGGGAAGACAACTAAATGTCACATGAACCAATAACCTGTTGTTGTAGCCTCCACTTGACTTCTTTGTTATGATCTAATATCCAACAAGAATTGACTAAATTCACATGAACAAACCAGTAGTTAGCTCAGCATCCAAATTTGACTTCTTTCTCCTAATCTAATATCCAAAAAAACTAATTTGTCCGGGACACCACATATACTATATAGCTTATATACGTACAGGCAGTTAGGCATACATTAATGGAAATTTTTCAGGTATCTTCAAATGACTAACTTTATATTAGTGGCTTAATATTAGTGGCTTGCAGTGTAAATTAAAAATTATATTTTATTTAGGAAGACTGATGACAATATAGTGCGTGCATGCACACACTTCGTCACTTTTAGCGCCACACAAATTTAAATTTCTATTCATGATTATATCTGACAATAATAAGTCAATAACTTTGTACAATGGGTAAAATGTCTAGGACATGTTCTGAGCTTTGCTTCTATGTATTGATAAATATCAAATTCACCAATCAACTGTTACCTTATTATCCAAACTTCACTTCTTGCTACCAATCTAATATCCAAATATAATAGTTTTCTCTGGAGAAATAGCATATACTATATAGGTTATACAGTATAAATTTTGTGACAAATATATGTAAATGTCTATATAAAACTAATTGGAAGACAAAAATACCATCAATTATTGTACAATGAAATCTATAGTATAAATGTTTGAAAAAAATAGTTTATGAAATTTTCCACCCAAGACTACAAATGTTATATTCTTACGAGGGAAAAGGCTTGAAAAATAAAATATTTTTACAAATGTCATCTATTATATAATAAAAGTACTTAACGGGATAACAAGAAAAAAAGATAATTCTTTAAGAAAATCTCAAGGTAATTAGAAACATCTGGCGATTATTTTAAAGCTTTCTAGAATAACAACAATTAGATTTCTATAATATCTCTTTCTCATCGAAGTTGGACAAAACCCACCTACGCCATTATAAAAAAACGTTTCGTCTCTTTTAGTTTTCCCCTAAATTTGTACACATAGATGGGCCACCAGCTATAGTTTCGATCTTTCCCTCAAGAAAAAAAAATTTATAGGATCAATCACATATGGAAAAACATAAAGAAACGTGAGAAGAAACCATTCTCAAAACCCTCTCACATCTGTCGTCCAAAAAATAGTCTCATGTCGGCTGCTGCTCTCTGCTCCTGTCCATTGGATGCATCACATCATGGTTTTCTCCCGTGATTCCACACCCCTTGCAGCTCTATCTTTCCTCCTCAATGTTGTCACGACAGCCTGATGACGGAGTAACAAGTATCTTCCTCGATGCCTCCTTCATTTGTACAGATCCCATGTTGGACATCCTCTTCAACAACTCGGTCCCTAGCTTGTGGTGATTTACCTCTTCATCCGATTCTTCTCTGCCCCAGCCTATGGAGATTATAGGTCTGCTACCAAGCCTACGATGCTTTCATGTTTGTATGGAAATATTATGTCCGCCATCTTAGTCGGTCCATGCGGTGTTATTTCGGGTGTTCTCCATTAGTGCAATAAAACAATATGCAATAGGCTAAACAACGTACAAATTAATTAGACCACTTTTTGTTAAAATTCTTGCGGTTGTAGTAAAAATGTGATGTTAATAAATAGCTTCATTTACCATAACTTCGTTTACAAAAAAACAAAAGTATTGAAACAATATATTATCATTACTCAACCTTATAAAATCCTAGCCCGCGCATCGAGCGGGCCACTTTTCTAGTTTAATTAACAATGATTTAGCATTTAATAGTGAGCACAAAGCAACATATATCAAGCAATGACGAAGTCTGACTCTCTTCCTATGCATCGGCATGTCATACAAGAACAATTCATGCACATCAGGTTGTTGGAAATATGCCCTAGAGGCAATAATAAAATGGTTATTATTGTATTTCCTTGTTCATGATAATTGTCTATTGTTCATGCTATAATTTTATTAACCGGAAACCGGAATACATGTGTGAATGCATAGACCACAACATGTCCCTAGTAAGCCTCTAGTTGACTAGCTCGTTGATCAATAGATGGTCATGGTTTCCTGACCATGGACATTGGATGTCATTGATAACGGTATCACATCATTAGGAGAATGATGTGATGGACAAGACCCAATCCTAAGCCTAGCACAAGATCGTATAGTTCGTCTGCTAAAGCTTTTCTAATGTTAAGTATCATTTCCTTAGACCATGAGATTGTGCAACTCCCAGATACCGTAGGAATGCTTTGGGTGTACAAAACGTCACAACGTAACTGGGTGGCTATAAAGGTGCACTACGGGTATCTCCAAAAGTGTCGGTTGGGTTGGCACGAATCGAGACTGAGATTTGTCACTCCGTGTAAAATGGAGAGGTATCTCTGGGCCCACTCGGTAGGACATCATCATAATGTGCACAATGTGATCAAGGAGTTGATCACGGGATGATGTGTTACAGAACAAGTAAAGAGACTTGCCGGTAACGAGATTGAACAAGGTATCGGGATACCGACGATCGAATCTCGGGCAAGTACTATACCGGTAGACAAAGGGAATTGTATACGGGATTGATTGAATCCTCGACATCGCGGTTCTCCCGATGAGATCATCATGGAGCATGTGGGAGCCAACATGGGTATCCAAACCCGGCTGTTGGTTATTGGCCGGAGAGTTGTCTCTGTCATGTCTACGTGTCTCCCGAACCTGTAGGGTCTACACACTTAAGGTTCGGTGACGCTAGAGTTGTAGAGATATTAGTATGCGGTTAACCGAAAGTTGTTCGGAGTCCCAGATGAGATCCCGGACGTCACGAGGAGTTCCGGAATGGTCCGGAGGTAAAGATATATATATATATATAGGAAGTCTAGTTTTGGCCACCGGGAGAGTTTCGGGGTCACCGGTATTGTACCGGGACCACCGGAAGGGTCCCGGGGGTCCACCGGGTGGGGCCACCTGTCCCGGAGGGCCCCATGGGCTAAAGTGATGTGGGAACCAGCCCCTGGTGGGCTGGTAAGCCCCCCTTGGGCCTCCCTTGCGCCTAGCGTTGGAAACCCTAAAGGGGTGGGGGTGCCTCCACCTGGCTTGGGGGCCGAGCCACCCCTAGGCCGCCGCCCCTCCCATTAGATGGGATCTCTAGGGGCCGGCGCCCCCCAGGGCCCCTATATCTAGTGGAGGGGAGGGAGGGCAGTCGCACCCAAGCCCTGGCCCCTCCCTCCCTCCCGTGACACCTCTTCCTCCCTGCTTGCGGTTGGCGAAGCCCTGCCGGGATCCCGCTACTTCCACCACCACACCGTCGTGCTGCTGGATCTCCATCAACTTCTCCTTCCCCCTTGCTGGATCAAGAAGGAGGAGATGTCTCCGCTCCGTACGTGTGTTGAACGCGGAGGTGCCGTCCGTTCGGCGCTAGGATCATCGGTGATTTGGATCACGACGAGTACGACTCCATCAACCCCGTTCTCTTGAACGCTTCCCCCTAGCGATCTTCAAGGCTATGAAGATGCACTCCCTCTCTCTATTTGCTAGTATCTCCTGGATTGATCTTGGTGACTCGTAGGAAAATTTTGAATTTCTGCTACGATCCCCAAACAGTGGCATCATGAGCTAGGTCTATGCGTAGTTTCTATGCACGAGTAGAACACAAGTTGTTGTGGGCGTCGATTTTGTCAAGTTACTTGCCGTTACTAGTCTTATCTTGATTCGGCGGCGTTGTGGGATGAAGCGGCCCGGACCGACCTTACACGTACACTTACGTGAGACTGGTTCCACCAACTGACATGCACTAGTTGCATAAGGTGGCTAGCGGGTGTCTGTCTCTCCCACTTTA
The DNA here is from genome assembly GCF_003073215.2 of Triticum urartu. NCBI lineage: Eukaryota > Viridiplantae > Streptophyta > Magnoliopsida > Poales > Poaceae > Triticum > Triticum urartu. Next base: position 591,836,584 of record NC_053026.1, read on the forward strand.
GTTGGATCGGATTTGATGAAAAGGGTCCTTATGAAGGGTAAATAGAAATTGGCATATCACGTTGTGGTTTTGGCGTAGGTGAGAAACGTTCTTGCTAGAAACCTATAGCAGCCACGTAAAAACTTGCAACAACAATTAGAGGACGTCTAACTTGTTTTTGCAGCATATGCCGTGTGATGTGATATGGCCAAAAGGATGTGATGAATGATATATGTGATGTATGAGATTGATCATGTTCTTGTAATAGGAATCACGACTTGCATGTCGATGAGTGTGACAACCAGCAGGAGCCACAGGAGTTGTCTTAATTTATTTATGACCTGCGTGTCAACATAAACGCCATGTAATTACTTTACTTTATTGATAACCGTTAGCCGTAGTAGTAGAAGTAATAGTTGGTGAGACAACTTCACGAAGACACGATGATGGAGATCATGGTGTCATGCCGGTGACGATGATGATCATGGCGCCCCAAAGATGGAGATCAAAAGGAGCAAAATGATATTGGCCATATCATGTCATTTTTGATTACATGTGATGTTTATCATGTTTTTACATCTTATTTGCTTAAGAACGACAGTAGCTTAAATAAGATGATCCCTCGCAATAATTTCAAGAAAGTGTTCCCCCTAATTGTGCACCATTGCGAAGGTTCGTTGTTCTGAAGCACCACGTGATGATCGGGTGTGATAGGTTCTAACGTTCGCATACAACGGGTGTAAGCCAGATTTACACATGCAATACACTTAGGTTAACTTGACGAGCCTAGCATGTACAGACATGGCCTTGGAACACGGAAGACCGAAAGGTCGAAAATGAGTCGTATAGAAGATACGATCAACATGAGGATGTTCACTGATGATGACTAGTCTGTCTCACGTGATGATCGGACACGGCCTAGTTGACTCAGATCATGTATCACTTAGATGACTAGAGGGATGTCTGTTTGAGTGGGAGTTCATTGAATAATTTGATTAGATGAACTTAATTATCATGAACATAGTCAAAAGGTCTTTGCAAATTATGTCGTAGCTCACGCTTTGGTTCTACTGTTTTAGATATGTTCCTAGAGAAAATTTAGTTGAGAGTTGGAAGTAGCAACTATGCGGACTGGGTCCGTGAACTGAGGATTGTCCTCATTGCTGCACAGAAGGGCTATGTCCTTAATGCACTGCTCAGTGTGTTGAACCTCGAGCGCCGTCTGTAGATGTTGGGAAACATCTAACATACATGTTTTGATGACTACGTGATAGTTCAGTGCGTAATACTAACGGTTTAGAATTGTGGCACCAAAGACGTTTTTGAAACGTCGCAAAACATATGAGATGTTCCAAAGACTGAAATTGGAATTTCAGACTAGTGCCACCATCAAGAGGTATGAGACTTCTGACAAGTTTATTAAGCCTGCAAACTAAGGGAGAAAAGATCAATCGTTGAGCATGTGCTCAGATTGTCTGAGTACTACAATCGCTTGAATCGAGTGGGAGTTAATCTTCCAAAAGAGATAGTGATGGTTCTCCATAGTCACTGCCACCAAGCTATTGGAGCTTCGTGATGAACTATAACACATCAAGGACAGACATGATGATCCTTGAGCAGCTCACGATGTTTGACACCGCGAAAGTAGAAATGAAGAAGGAACATCAATTGTTGATGGTTAAACCACTAGTTTCAAGAAGGGCAAGGGAAAGAAGGGATACTTCATGCAATGGCAAATCAGTTGCTGCTCTAGTGAAGAAACCCAAGGTTGAAACCAAACCCGAGACTAAGTGCTTCTATAATGAGGGGAACGGTCACTGAATCAGAACTACCCTAGATACTCGGTAGATGAGAAGGCTGGCAAGGTCGACAGAAGTATATTGGATATACATTATAATGTGTACTTTACTAGTACTCCTAGTAGCACCAGGGTATTAAAATACCGGTTCAGTTGCTAAGTGTTGGTAACTCGAAATAAAAGGCTACAGAATAAACGGAGACTAGCTGAAGGTGAGATGACGATATGTGTTGGAAATGTTTCCAAGGTTGGTGTGATCAAGCATCGCATGCTCCCTCTACCATCGATATTGGTGTTAAACCTAAATAATTGTTATTTGGTGTTTGCATAAACATGATTAGATTATGTTTATCACAATACGGCTATTCATTTAAGGAGAATAATGGTTACTCTGTTTATTTGAACAATACCATCAATGGTATTGCACCTAAAATGAATGGTTTATTGAATCTCGATCGTAGTGATACACATGTTCATGCCAAAAGATATAAGATAGTAATGATAGTACCACACACTTGTGGCATTGCCATTTGAGTCATGTTGGTACAAAACACATGAAGACACTAGTAGAAAACAGGGCTTTGGTCACGGGGCAATATTCACATTAGTCTCGGTTCAGTCACGAACCGGGACTAATGTGAGCATTGGTCCCGGTTTGTGCGGCTAAGGCATTAGTCCTGGTTCACCTGAGACCTTTAGTCCCGGTTTGAGACACGAACCGGGACTAAAGGGTGCGATGCCCTTTAGTCCCGGTTTGTGTCTCAAAACGGGACTAAAGGTCCCATTTTAAAACTCTACCCCCCCCCCCCCCCCCCCCCCCCCCCCGTGGATCACCTTTTTTGTTTTGAAAAAATCAAAAGAAAACGATAAAAACTTCAAAAAATAAAATCCTTCGAGAGGTAGTTATATTACTACATCTACTAGTTAGGAAAATTTAAAAACTTAAATTTGGACATATTTTGCAAAAAAATGTAGGGAAAATGTAAAACGGCTATAACTTTTGCATACGATGTCGGAAAAAACGTATAATATATCAAAATTTTCGGAACGAAATCCGCATCCGATTGAGACCGCCTACGGCCTGTTTGCAAATTTTTAGAATCCTCAAATTCTAAAAGGAAAAAAAGTTATGCTCAAATTTCAGTTTTTTGATTTTTTGTTAAATCTAGTCAAACTATGGTCAAACTACTTATTCAAGAAGTATTAGTGTTACTAAATAATTATTCAAGAATATTAGTGTTACTAAATAATTATTTCAGTTTTTTTTAAATTTTGGTCAACTATGGTCAAACTGTGGTCAAACTACTTATTCAAGAAATATTAGTGTTACTAAATAATTATTGATTTTTAGAACAATAGTTTCAAACTCAAACAGTGAAATGTGTGACTTCATGCTCAAGCTAAATTCCTGAGGGTTAATAGGATTGCCATCATAATATTGTCAGGAAAACAACAAGTGTAGACTTGGAAACGAGGGAGAATAGAACCCGGAAGTTAAGCGTGCTCAGGCTGGAGTAGTGAGAGGATGGGTGACCGTTCGAGAAGTTAGATGATTTGGAATGATGAGGGGTGATTAGAGATTAAAGGTTAAATTGAGCAGTGATGAGGGGTGATTAGAGATTAGAGGTTAAAATAATTCAGAAATTTGAAATTCAAAAAAATTTCAAAAAAAAATTTTCAAAATAAATCATAAAATTTCCTTTAGTACCGGTTGGTGTTACCAACCGGGACTAAAGGTGGACCTCCAGGCAACGGCCACATGGAGGGCCTTTAGTCCCGGTTCCATTTAGAACCGGGACTAAAGGGGGAGGCTTTAGTACCGACCCTTTAGTCCCGGTTCCAGAACCAGGACTAAAGGCCCTTATGAACCGGGACTAAAGGCCCTTTTTCTACTAGTGAGAATCTCCATGTTGATGGATCTTTGGACTCACTCGTTTTTGAAAAGATTGAGACATGCAAACCATGTCAATTGGTAGATATGCATGAAGAAACTCCATACAGATGGATCGTTTGGACTCACATGATTTTGAATCACTTGAGACATGCAAATCATACCACATGGGCAAGATGACTGAAAGGCCTCGTTTTCAGTAAGATGGAACAAGAAAGCAACTTGTTGGAAGTAATACATTTTGATGTGTGTAGTCCAATGAGTGCTGAGGCACGCAGTGGATATCGTTATGTTCTTACTTCACAGATGATTTGAGTAGATGCCGAGTATATTTACTTGATGAAACACAAGTCTGGATTATTGAAAGGTTTAAGTAATTTCAGAGTGAAGTTGAAGATCGTCGTGGCAAGATAATAAAATGTCTATGATATGATCATAGAGATGAATATCTAAGTTACGAGTTTGGCACACAATTAAGACATTGTGGAAATTGTTTCACACTAACACCGCCTGGACCACCATAGTGTGATGGTGTGTCCGAACATCACAACTGCACCCTATTGGATATGGTGCATACCATGATGTCTCTTATCGAATTACCACTATCGTTTATGGGTTAGGCATTAGAGACAACCACACTCACTTTAAATAGGGCACCACACAATTCCGTTGAGATGACACTGTATGAACTATGGTTTAGAGAAACCTAAGTTGTCGTTTCTTAAAAGTTTGGCGCTGCGATGCTCATGTAAAAAAGTTTCAGGCT